>NW_017298619.1:1131122-1141179 GCF_001594075.2 Trachymyrmex cornetzi | reverse complement strand
TTCTATCATGTTTCGGCGTAACAACAAAATAGCGTAAAAAGCATAAAGTGACTAGACAGAAACTGATGTCAAGTGAAATGATATGATTGGTATGCGCAAGTTACACTTACGCAAGTTACGCCGCATGTGACGGCACCCTGATTGTGATCCGCAAACAGGATCGGAAATCATATAGGGATTTTTGAAGAAGAGCTTAGTCTAAATAATACATTTGATAACCTCAATAGTCGTCAATTTTAACGATTAATATCTCGATTCACGGGGTAAAGTGACACTTTTTTGTATCAGATTCGTTTATTTCACGAAAATACGCGTCAATTGATATATTTTTTATCAATTTTTATGTTATGTTAAACTATGCATGATACTTATCGCATGATACTGTGTATGTACTATGACCCTTTATAATGGGTCAAAAATCTATTCAGAAGTTTAAAGAAGAACACAGCAATTTACAGTCGAATAAATCTGGATTCTGGATTTTTTTTGTTGCTCATTAAAATGACGCAAACCTTAGATGATGCACGACTTGCTGCTCGTAGAGCAGTGCAATTTGATAGTAATGGTCAATATCAACAGGCCCTATACTATTATGACATTGCTATTAAACTTCTTACTAAATTACATTCGGATGGCATGTATGAAGATAAGCTTGCAGAGTATTGTGAGAGGATTTCATTGCTACAACGTCTTGGTAAGTATGCCATGAAATTTTCTATAAATATGATTATATTTTTAACAGAAAAATGTCATTTTTGAAACTTTTAGTTCGTGAAGAAGAACAAAATGATCATAAACCGGAACCTTTACACCAGTCTGCATTAAAGAAATGTAAATTTCTCATGAATCAAGCATTAGATGCGGATGAAGCAGGTTTAAAGGACATTGCGATAAAGTTATATACTGATGCTGCTGAACTTGGCCTTAATACAGTAAGTATAAGATTGTTGCATAATTTCTATTGTATTTTTGTATTACTATTAATAGCAGTTGTAACTTTGTTAACACGTTCGAGACTGTGTCGGTTCCTGAAGATCGACACTAAATTTTCCGTTTAGCCAGCGTCGGACCCTGTAGACCGACTATCAAATCTAAAAAATAGACTTACAAAACTGAAATTTATATGACATAAATACTTAGACTTTCTTAGTATATCTTATTGAAACGGTCTAAACATAAATGAGGTCTGCCTTTGTATATATTACAAAAAGTTAAGACTTTATTTAACGTTTCTCGCCCGTTTATCTTTCCTCTCGATAGTCTACAAAAAAAGTGAAACAGCATCTCTACTGCGTTTAGCGTATTATCTTCTGTTTATATTCTGTATGGTCAAACATCTGCTGATCGCCTTCACTGAACAGAAAGTACATCAAAATCAGTTCTGTCTTGAACATTATAAAAATAAACGAAATTTAAATTTAAAAAAGTTAAGTTTAAAATATCTGTTTTTGAAGAGTTATTTAGTGGGCCCGGAATAGAGTCTATCTTAATGCCCAGGGACTGTACTATTCAAGCATGGATAACATCTATAGAGGTAGTTAAAATTCGAATGGGGTAATTAAATAGTAGGATGTATTGGCTGTCAACTTTCCAGGGTTTTTGAGTCTGAGTTTGATAATTTTTTAATCTTCATTTTGGCAGCATGAAGCTCCCTCTGCTGCTCGATTGCTTCTCTTATTTTTATTATTCTTAATTCCTTCTCGTCACGAATGTTCTGAAAATCAATTACTTTACTATAATATTTCGTTATCATTAATTTATTGAAATAAAGATTATTTTTTTAGTTGAAGCAAAAGAGTTTATTCTGAAACATTTATGTATTTCATTTTATACTTGTCAACTGACGTCGAATTTATTTAACGTTGTAATATGTAAAGTTTAACATGTAATGCATTACGATATTTTATCAGTAATGTTATTAAAATGACAACGAAATCATTAATATTAACAATTAATATAATTTAATTCGTAAATTTTTTTCACGTTTATGTTTTTAATATTTCAAGTTGTCCTCTTTTTCAATGGTGTGTTATGAGAAATAGCTGGAACGCTGTGATCATATATATCAATTGTATTGATAACATTTTCCTCTTCATTCTCACTTTCATCTTGGATGATGTATGTTCCTTTCGTAGACTTACAATCCGTCTTTACATTATCTGAAAAGTAAAAAGTTAAAAATGATTGCCGTAATGTAAAATAAAAATAATTATTATCTTAATTGCTGTTAGCATATATACTGTTTACATTCTTTTTCAAATACTGCAGTGCTATCAAATGCACAAGCAATTTCTACATCTAAGTTTTGATTGGTTGCATCCATAAATTCCATCACTGGATCATTCGGCTGTACTGACGCAGGACCTCCACCTGTCATAAGCCGTTCATGCCGGAACGTCGTGCTTAATTTTCGTTTTCTGAAATGATCAATTAATAAAATAATAAGTATCAAAATATAATAGAAACCAATTATAAAGATACATAGAAAAGTATACACTTGAGAAAAGATGTATATTTGAGAAAAGTATATAATAGACAAAATTTCGGTGAAAAATGACAATGGAATCGACGTCGAATCGACATCAATTTGATGTTGATTCCATTGTCATTTCTCACTGGGATAGGCTGACTAATTATATAATCGCTATATAATACTTACCTTTGTTTCATATTATCCCAACATTTCTTTAATTGTTTGCTGGTGCGAGGTGTAAATCCTTGACTAGCATATTATATATATACTATTCCCTACAAAATTATTTTTTGAAATATTTCTAAGATTTTTTGTTACTGAATTATTGCTAATTAAATAAAAGGAGCACTTTGATTGCTCATTATTTTTAAAAAAATTATTGTACTGCAATTTAAAAAACAGATTTTTAAAGCTAAAACTTTGCTTTATTGATTGATGTCTATAAATAAATGCCATCTCCGTCTTAATGTTTACCATCATCATCAGATGAAATTACATTGGAATATTGACATGGAATTGTTTTCGATATGTAACAGTATTTTATGTTTAGTAGAATAGGCTCATTTAATTTATATTGAAGAAGACTCTGTGAGTTGAAATGTTTATAGATTATTGGTATGTTACTCTTTTTAGATTAAAAACAATAATTAATAAACATCATTGTATGTTCGTTTATTTGGTCATTTTTGTAATTAAATTGTTTCGTTGTGCAAACTTTGAGTGATATTTATATTCTTTGTTATTAATCTAATACAATTCTTGCTATTATGCGGGTGTTTCAGACCACCCGTACATCTCTTTTCAGAATAAGGTAAAAGTGTTCTGAAAAAAGTTATAGGATTTAAAGAGATCTATTTAGCGATCTTATCAATTTGACTTTAAATGGCGTCGCCAAGGTTAGCTCAAGGTTACGTCAATTTTTTTTTAATGGATCACCTAACTTTTTATTCCAATATCTAATAGTCATTGTCGAGAGCTTTTCAAAACACTATGATAAAGTTATTTTTCATTGAATACTTTTCAAGTTGTAAGGCTCGAAAGTTCAGTACCGAAGACATTAGCGTTACGCAAGATGCCCGACCAACGGCTAATACTCCTTGAATGTTGTTCAGGATCATTTTTATATAAAAATGAATTCTTAGTGCAAAAATGAAAATAAGAGGTACAACCTCCAATGACTTTGATCTTGACAAATGTTATTCAGGACATGATCCTAAACATTCAAAGATTTTAGCTGTTGATATCGGTTATTAGTTACTGGAATAAAAAGTTGGATGTCCTATTTAAAAAAATAGATGTGACCTTGATTTGACCTTGGAGGCGCCACCTAAAACTGATAAGATTAGTAAATAGATCTTTTTAAACCCTACAACTTTTGTCTGGGTACTTTTATGATTAGATCTTATCTTGAGAAAATAAAAAGGGTGTATGGGTGATCTGAAACAACCCGGTATAATAACATATTATTACACTTCTGTTTAATTTGTTTAATTTAATCTATATGATATATTGCTAGAAAACTGCTGACACAGAAGTAAAAGCAAAGTTAACAAGTCTTGTTAGAGTTGCTGTTGAACGAGGAGAATCTTTGAAAGGAATCAAAACTACTGCAGATAATGGCATAATGAAAAGTCTTGCTAAATTACCATCTGTACCAGAAAGCAGTTTTCCAGATACTGAACAGTCAATACAATCACAACAGCCAGTGAATGCGCCATCAGCTGCTCCAGGTAGTAAAACAAAATAAATAAAAGCGAAAAACAAGGAGCTGTAATGTATTTATTAGTTGAATAAATTTCAGTAAAAGATGCCAGATCTTCACTTCACCGGGGAAGTAGTGGACATCTCAAAGTAACTGGTGGTAGTACTAATTATACTGAAGAAGAAAAGAAAGTACTGCTATATGGCTCTCATATAAATGATAACGAATTTGTACCATTTATGAGTATCGATCTTGCTGAAAAATTCCAATATGCTTTTCCATTCACTGATAAAGACGGATTATTAGAGCTGGCACCAAAGCAAAAGCCCGATTTCGCTGGCTGGCGACGACCAGAAGAATTATATTCTGATCCTAAAATGGTCATTGGTCATCATGTTGATTATTTTAGCATAAAACAGACTGTTAGTAATGTATAACATTTTAAGAACATCTTATATTATTAGTTTTTCAAATTTAAAGACAATGCAACTAATGAGTCTATAGCACACTTAAATAATATTTAATTGATTTTTTTGTATTTTAGGTAGTTTCTGATTGTTCATTTGTTGCGTCTCTAGCTGTGAGTGCTCAATATGAAAAAAAATTTGGACGAAGACTCATAACATCCATTATTTATCCAAAAAATAAATGCAAGGAACCCATGTATAACCCATTTGGTAATTATTTAATTTATTTAATTTTAATTAGCTTTTTATATAAAAGTTATATTATAAAATTATATATATTCTGTATAATACACTATATAAGAAATGTTAATATTAAGCTACATGGAAGAGATACATTCTGTACGAGCATTTTAATAGTTATATTTTTGTTCGTGGTTGGTTTCTTGATAAGAGAAATGCAATTTTAAACATTCTACACACTTGATGGTTCTCTTTAAATTAAAATTATACGTTTGAAAGATATATTTGAACAGCACAGTCATTTTATACATAAGGGGTCATTTAAAAAATACGTTCGTCAAAATTGTGAATTTTTTATCCTCTCCTCCCTTCTTCGTAACATTTAGGTTCCACCTTTTGGTAAATTTTACCTGGGTAAGTAGCAAGATTACCTAATCACATGCGGAGATTGCCAGATTTACCTAACAGATAAAATTTACCAAAAGGTGGAACAATCGACCCTTAGTAACAGAAACCATGATCCTCCCTAAAGTGAATGTACAAAATGAAGAGAGTCCCCCTTTTTTAATAAAAAAAGAAAGGCCATTAATAGTAAAAATAGAACATGAGCACTGTCGATGACAAAAATATTATGATAGTTAAAGAATATGTTCCTTTTTGCGCTTATTGCGCTTCAAAGCATCATTTATCCTTGCACTCTAAAGGTGTGTTCCATTTGACACTCGCAATGCTTGCAAACATTATTTGTTCTTGTTTAACATTTGATAAATAACAAAGATAAAATGATTTCATGAGCATTGCGAGTATCAAGTGGAACGCACCTTTGAAATCTATTCAATCGCGCGGGTAATTTGAATAAATAAACAGCAGTACAATATCAAACGTTGGCATTTCTTCCAATTCCCTTCTTCCTTTTGTTTATTTATGTAACATGTTCAATTACTCCCCCCTCCCCATTTCTAAATGAACGTATTTTTGGAATGGCTTCTAAGAATTTAGCATAAAACATTGCATAAAACATGCACGTATACTTTAATATTTATCATATATTAGAAATGATGAACATATAATATTAGGAAAATACATGGTGAAACTACACATCAATGGCATTCCACGTAAAGTAATAATAGATGATCTTCTGCCTGTAAGCCGATACAACCAATTACTCTGTTCCTACTCTAGCAATCGTGGGGAGCTATGGATTTCTTTACTTGAGAAGGCTTATATGAAAGTAATGGGTGGTTATAATTTTCCTGGATCAAATAGCGTAAGTTTGGATATCTTTGCGACAATATTAAATTACTAATTCTTCTATAATTTATTTCATTAATCTTCTATTTTTTAAATATATTTATCATTAATGTAATTCTGTAATATATCATTACAGAATATAGATTTACATGCTTTAACTGGCTGGATACCCGAAAGATGGGCGATAAGACCAAATGAAGTAGATTTTAATAAAGATAATTTATTTGATGTATTATTATTACGACTTCACAAGGGAGATGTGTTAGTCACTGTAGCTACAGGAGAGTTATCAGATTTAGATGCAGATCGTACTGGTCTTGTACCAAGTCATGCATACGCTGTTCTTGATGTGAGAAAGATTAACGTAAGCAAAGAACTGTTTATTTAATATTTTTTTAAATGTATTTTAACAATATAAATGTAAGTAAGATTTTCTGTTTTTTTAAGCACATTATTCATGTTTTGTATTCATTTAGAAAAAATATGAAGTATTTAACTTAAATTGTATTAATGCACATGTAGGGAGAAAGATTACTACAATTGAAAAATCCATGGTCCCATTTGCGATGGAGAGGCAATTATTCTGAACTTGACATAAAACATTGGACTCAGGATTTGAAGGAGACATTGAATTATGATCCAGAATCTGCTTCGGTATTTGATAACGGTGTTTTTTGGATTGATTATGACAGTATATGTCGGTTCTTTGACGTATTTTATTTAAACTGGAATCCAGGATTATTTCATTACACTTATTGCATACATCAGTATGTAACTCTTTTCTTACATCTATATTATGTGTATTATGCACTTATAATATATCTATATTATTAGACTGCTAACTCTTTTGAAAAAGTAATTTCAATTCTTATGTACATCGGCATGCAGCGAGAGATACGCCTGTAAGATGAAGAAAGATACATCTATATAATATGAGTTAATAGTCTAGTAGTATGGGAGGATCCCGTTTGCCTACAGTTCTGATTGTACACACCACTCATATCAACTGGTGCCTAGTAATTTTTTACTTTTTGCCAATGAGATTATTTTATTTTTAAATTGGCCAATCGGCAATACATGTGTGCAATATGCGATGTGTGCAATCGGAGCCCTCCCAGTAGTATATATAAAAGTCCATAGTATTATGAGAATGCCTTTCCTTTTCATATACTATATCAGTAATATGTTCAAAGTAATTCCATTTTATTACAGAATGTGGAAAGCTGGTATTGGACCTGTGAGAGACGCATACAATATTGGCGACAATCCACAATTCTCGTTAGAAATTCAAAATAAAGGGTCTGGTGCTATCTGGATACTTCTTACAAGGCATATTACAGATATAGCAGATTTTCGACAAAATCAAGAATATATTACAGTTTTAATTTATCGTAATGATGGAAAAAGAGTATATTATCCACGTAAGTGTATACAAAATTATTTAATTTTATATTGTTTATTTTCGACTAATTAATAATAAATATATCTTATAAAAATTGTTTAGATGATCCACCACCGTACATCGATGGTGTAAGAATAAATAGCCCACATTATTTGTGTAAAATAAAACTTGGAGATCAAAGTGATGCAAAATATACTTTAGTCATATCTCAATATGAAAAAACAAATACTATCTATTATACGCTTCGTGCATATGGAACATGTCCATTTATATTACGGAAAATACCTCAACCTTATAAATACGAAAAAGAGGTATATTATTTATAAATACAATAAATGAATATTTCTCTATATTCTTTCTGAATCATTTTTTAGATTGTTTTTTAATTATACAGGATGTCCCAAAATTCGTAATTTAAAATATTATAGCAAGAAAAATTTCAAAAAATTAAATAAAAATTGATTTGTTAGTAAAAACTATTTTTATTTTAAGCAATATTTTCTGAGATATAAAGTTTTTAATATGATCAATTACAGACTGCATTTTAGATGATCACTTGTATTAGTGAACGCACTGAAATTCACGACTCATGGAGGTAACCATCGTCTGTAACTGGTCATATTTAAATCCTTGTTATCTAAACAATTACCGCCTAAAATAAAAATTTACTAATATTTTTTTTATAAATTTTTCGAGAATTTTTTTATTATAGTGTTTTAAGTCGCAAATTTTGGGACATTCTATATGAATAAGTGATTTTTTTTAACAATAAAGGAGCATAAAAGCCAACGCAGGGTAACAATGCAATAAATATATTAATTTAATTTACATATATCTTGATAAACATTTCAACCATATATCTGGTCATGATTTTTTTTTATAGATTACAGGTCAATGGAACAACATCACAGCAGGAGGATGTGGTAATCATCCTACTTATGGAAATAATCCACGATATCAAATAATACTCGAAAGTGCAAATAATAATAATTATTTACTAATTATTTTGAAAGGACCTAAACAATATCAAATAGGTTTTGACATTAACACTGTCATACTAAAAGATATAAATGCCGTAACTACATTTAAAACAAAAAGTTCTGGGCCATTTCGGTGTGTATCTTATCTGGATTGTTTCATCTGTATAAATGACATTCTTATACTTTTTACTATTGATTTTTATTTACAGATCTGGATTTGTTTATTTAGAACTGGAAGATATACCCGCAGGAACATACCATATTATACCTTCAACATATGTACCTGGTCAAGAGGGACCATTCTTTTTAATTTGTAAATCTTCTTGTAACTTGCAACTACAACTTCTTTAACAAATTAAATTTATAAATTGTTGAATTATAATTGCAGATATTTAACTGCTTGTATATGTAATTGTATATATGTGCATACATTGGTTTATCAGCGTTTGCTTCGCATGGAACTTTTTTTTATTCAATTACTTTATTCGTAATTTGTTTTAATCCTAAAATGCTATTGATTCTGAGTAATATAGAATTTCTATGGGTAGCACCCAGTTAGACACGGCTCAATTGGACACGAGCCACTCAGTGCTTGAGATTACAAAGCTCCTAAGCACCGGTCGCTGTGATTGGTGGTGTCCAATCAAGCCGTGATCAATCGGGATCACCCCATTTCTATACATAAATTTTACGTATAAGGAAGTAGACTACTCTTAATGTGACACCAAATTTTTCTATATTTCACACTTTCAATGATAAAATATGTTTAATCTAAACGTTTATAAACATAAGTAACTATAATTATTAACTTGAAAGAAAAAATGAACATATGAAATTTAATCATAAAATGATATGAAAGTATAGTTTAGAGTCTCCTTATAATATTCTTAAATAAAGTAATATAAAAGTGATTTCAATAATTAATCAATTTAGGTCAATAATTTAAAAAATGAACAATATTGTTAGGTAGATAAAAATTTTTACAATTAAATTTATTAAATTACATACATATGTTCGAAACGGGACGTTTAAAGATTTTTTAATAATCTGTGACCATATTTTCTCTTGTTTAGTCTTTTGTTTGCGGTAGAGATAACATGGGGTGCTTTCCAGCAAGGGACACAGTCAGACACAGTGTAACACAGTGAATCATACGTCCTTGTTGTTTGCTTACGTTAAACAAGGATGAAACGATTCACTGTGTTACACTGTGTTTGATTGTGTCCTTGCTGGAAAGCACCCATAGTCACAAATTATTTAAGACTTTAAAATATTGAATCGCTACATTACATATTCACAACAATTCAAAATTGTTTCAAGTCACTGGACATAATGTTGGGTGTATGCTTAGAACATATACGAGGTGTTTGAAAATTATCGGCTAATCGATCACGAGCAGATAGAATGGACCGAATTGAATCAAAAAATCTTATACCATTTTGTAGGTTGCGCAATAGTTAACGAGATATTAACGTTTAAAGATAGCCGAATAAGCGCGTCCGGCCGGCCTACTCTCTGCCACTCTCTGCTGTCGAATATACAACCCATGATAAAAAGACAAGGGTATGCTCATGCGCATGACCAATCAGATTTTTGTCCTTG
>NW_017298619.1:1121454-1130241 GCF_001594075.2 Trachymyrmex cornetzi | reverse complement strand
CATTCGACTGTGATTGGTCAATTTCTTACTCTTACTTCTTACTCCGTGTATTGTAGACGGGCCTTTAAACGTTAATATCTCGTTAACTATTGCGCAACCTACAAAACGATATAAGATTTTTCGATTCAATTCGGTCCGTTCTACCTGCTCGTGATCGATTAGCCGATAATTTTCAAACACCCTGTATAAATGGAACGGGCATTGCCTATACTTTCCATGGCTCGCGCTGATGCAAACGTCTGTGCGAGAGAGAAAGGTAGTAAGGGATAAATGTTCCGAATGCGCATGCGCAGCATCACGTTTTAAGACCCGTCTACAATACACGTAGTAAGCTTGGTTTAAGAAGTAAGAGTAGGTTTACCCCGGATCTACAATAGGGTTTTAAGCCTTAAGCCATAAGAAATGGGCGAATCACAGTCGCTTATTCTTCTCGGATTCGACTGTAATTGGTCAGTTTCTTTGGCGTCATCTACAATACACGGAGTAAGAAGTAAGAGTAAGAAATTGACCAATCACAGTCGATTATTCTTCTCACATTCGACTGTGATTGGTCAATTTCTGACTCTTACTTTTTACTCCGTGTATTGTAGACGGGCCTTTACGGCATAAGGCATAAAACACCTATTGTAGATCCGGACTTAAGGAGCAAAGAGTAAGGAGCTTACGCTAGTCTCGTCTACAGGCCCGTCTACAATACACGGAGTAAGAAGTAGGAGTAAGAAATTGACCAATCACAGTCGATTATTCTTCTCACATTCGACTGTGATTGATCAATTTCTTACTCTTACTTCTTACTCCGTGTATTGTAGACGGGCCTTAAATGTACGAATGTGTAAAAACACTAACCAACTGCACAATTCACACAGATGACGGTGCTGCGCATGCGCATTGCGAACATTTATCCCTTACTACCTTTCTCTCTCGCACAGATGTGGCTTCACGTTCAGCGCCCTATGCCCCTTCCACTTATATATGTTCTAAAGGGCGCAGCACACACTCTTGCATAACGCATAATGCATAGTGCATAAAGGAATCAATCAATAAAAATTCTTCTTTTCTATGGAATGGGAGGAAAGGAAAGATTCTGATTAGTTGATTCGCTTATGCACTATGCATTATGCATTATGCAATAGTGTGTGCTGCGGCCTTAAGGGTGTATGCAACAAACGATTGACAAACAAAAAATTTTTTTAAGAATTTGACTACAAAGATTTCTCGTCGTCGCGACGACCGAGGAATTTTTGCCGAATCAATTGATTTTGTAACAATTGCAACTAAATGGATCAAACAAATTATGGTTCAACCGAAAAAAAAAACGTTATATCATGTAAAAAAAGTAACATCCATTGCCTTGTTTGTCCATGCGTTAAAAATTTTATATCGGCTGAAGAGGACTAATGCCCAATTTCTTCACTCCTAGATAAGTTGCGTATAACCTTATCCAGGAGATATCTCCATTGTATTCTGGGAGATATCTCTTGAATAAAGTTATCTAAAGGTGAAGAAATTGGGCATAAGTAAAGGCCGAAACTTCTCGTTTCAAATATATGTATGTAATTTAATAAATTTCATTGTAAAAATGGTAAATGTTCATCTTTACACAGCCAGCTCCAAACGACCTCGGAGTGACCTTGACCTCGACCCTTAAGGAGGTCAAGGTCACTGACTTTTTCCATCGCTCATTGCTCATTGAAAAGTTATAAGCAAAACAATTTTTTATAAAAAAATGGGACAATTTTTTAAAAATAAAAAATCTACCTTAAAATAGGTTTCCTGCTTTAAAAACAAAGATCTTCTCGCAGAAAATCTATTTTAAAGCAAAGAATTTTTGTTTTTAAAGAAGAAAATCTACTTTAATAAAGCAGGAAATTTTTATTTCCTGCTTAGTAATTTAAACTCGCCCTTGATGTACCATGGTTGGGTTAGGGTTAGGTTATTATATACTCATGGTTATTAATAATCTAACCCCTAATACTCAACCATGTACCATGGTTTGGTACTCATAGGTATATAATAATTTTTTAAATTAATGGGTTCTTTATATCCATTAAATGATGTATCGTCAAGTAATAAATAAATTGTTGAAGAAAAAACAAGAATTCTCTGCTTAAAATAGATTTCGAAGCCTATGTGTAACAATACAATTATAGAAGTCGTATGCGTCTCTTGAAAGGAGCAGGAGAGGTAGAGTTGCCTTTGTATTTGTACACATATTTGAATTACGACCTACAGTAACATTAATAAGGAAACAACGCTGTGTTGAAGCACTATAACGGTTCATCTACTGATTTAGCAGAGTGAATATGTTGTTTCACAATATAATAACCTAACCCTAACCAAACCATGATACATGGCTGGGTTACAGTTATATTATTAATAATATTAATACTCATGAGTATATAATAGCTTAACCCTAACCTTAATACATCAAGGGTGAGTTAAAAAATTACTTATTATTCATAAAAACGTTTTCATTAATAACTTTTTAATGAATAATGAGCGACAGAAAAGGTCAGTGACCTTGACCTCCTTGAGGGTCATGGTCACTCAGAGGTCGTTTGGAGCTGGCTGTGTAAAGGTGAACATTTACCGTAAAAATTTTTATCTACCTAATAATAATATTGCTCGTTTTTTTAATTATTGACCTGAATTGATTATTAAAATCACTTTTATATTGCTTTGCATATATACGAGCGAATATTTATATTTTGTTTTGAAATAGCATTCTTAAATAAAATTTATCTATATAAATAACAAAAAATTACTTAAAAATTGAAACCATTTATCATAATACTGACTGAATTTTTGAACTCTATTATAATACTGATTGAATTTTTATTCGTCTTCACTTATCTTTATCTTACCTTTTGACATAGCAAATGAACCTCTTGATAATCAAGTATCTCTTAATATGAAGGTATCGTTTAATGAGTTTGCTATGACTTGTTCATAAAATTTACGAATCGATAGCATTCTAGGGTTAATAGAAGTTTAGATATTCGAGTTATTTTTCTCGCGCGTATCTATTGTTCAATTAAAATTTAAATAAAATATTTTCTTAGAGTTCGGACTTTTCATTCAAAAATAATTTTTCTCAATTAAAAAATTAATAAAACAGCGTCATGTGATTTTATAAAAAAAAACATCTACATAATTGAAAAATATGTTGATTATTTATAATTTACAAATAATTATAAAAACGAATTCAGGAGAAAATAATTTACAAAGGATTGTTTTCATAATAGAGTTCTATCTTATATTTCAAAAGTATGTATGAATCAGACTAGACATCTATAAATTTTATTACCATCAATATTTGTAAGATTTATACTTATGATTGTTTATATGTTATTAATATCTGAAAGAAAAATTTTACAACACAAGCAACACAAATCAAATGTTTTAGTTCGTATTTAATATGACTGCGTTTGGGGAGAGAATATGTACAGTGCAGTGCATTAATTCGCTGGGTCATAGTAGCGGCCCGATTTACCGAAAATAAGAAAATGCAGTACTAAAAAGTTGATAAAAAATTCTAAAAAAATTCTTAGAGTTCTATGAAAAGAAAATTAATGATTTTTGTCTCTTGCAGTTTTTCTGTAAAGTTGATAGGATTTGAGTAAAAAATAAACGTCGATAAGTCGGGCCGCTACTATGACCTAGCGAATTAATACACTGTAGTGTACAAGGCACTACAGTCTAAAATTTCGACTGATTACGGTATGTAAATGTATCTAAAATAAATTGATAAAGTATTTTTATTACTTATTTCTATATATAATCGACATGCACAACATATCGAATAAATTTTGGAAAAATATTTTAATGTATTATGTTATATATTGCAAAGTGTAAACATTGACGTAACATATATTTAATTAAAAATATTTTCATTTGCACAGAGATAAAAAATATTTGAGTAGAGAATTGCGTATATGTTTGCACAGACATTTGTATAATTATATATCTTACGTTAAATAAAAAATTTTCACGGTGAATCTATAACGCATCATCTTGATGTACATCTGTAAATATTAAATTCATTACATATAATTGCTTTTATTTTCTTTGCTGTGTATTGGAAATTTTCTTTTTCCATGTATGCACACACTTTGCACTTTTTTTATGGCATTAGATTCTTTTAATATATTAATAATCTAATTGAGTTATATTGTTTGTGTGTGTATATATGTTTGAGATTTTTATATGTATAGGATGGCTCGTTTCAGACAAAGTGAAACGGTTTCAACATGTATTTTCACATTGTTTTTTTTTTTTTTTACGTAAAAGTCGGAAAGATACGAAAGTTACTTTTTCACTTTTTTTAATGAAATATAATTTTTTTCCGTTGATAAAGTGGAGGTGACCTTGATATCTTTTTGACGCCTTCTCCTCCACCTAAAAAAACAACTTGACCAAAATACGTCACCTTCGAAACCGTTCCACTTTGGTCTACAATATTTTTCAGTGTCTTCTAGATCTGAATTATTAGTTTGTCACACTTTACGTAGGCCATCCTATATACACATTAGTTTTTGTATAATAAAATATAGATCGTGAAAATATTGCAGGATGAACTATGAGACGAACAAGAAAAGATAATTCACACACATATACACACACATACACAATAATTTTGTGTTCTAATATGTACATACTTTATGATATTAATGGCGTTCCTTATAATTTTTCCTTAAAATAATTGTCTTACATTTGTTTTGCCGAAGTAGATTTAGCATACATATATCGATATACATTGATTAAGAATCAAGACATCCTTTTATTTTTTCGTTCTTTCATGCATTGTAAAAAGAATATAAGTCAATTTCAATTGATAGAAACTTTTGCAAAAGAGAAAGAAAGAGTGATTGAAATAGAAAAGGAAAGTTACTATATTTATTGTGTATTTTGAAGACGGATAATTTGTATTCTTTTGACCATGCATGAAAGATTGTAGACCATTGTTCTAATAATGTTTATTGTAGTACCAGTTTGTATTAATACAAAAATAGATTATAAAATGCTGGTAATACATATGATGAGGTATTATATTATTAAAGAATCCACAATAAGTATATTAAAAAGAACCTGTGAGATTCGTGAAATTAATTAGAAATTTAAAAGCTTCATACAAGGAGATATGCATGTAGCAGGGAATGGAAAGTTACTTTTTAAAAGTAATGAGTTACCGTTACTCGTTACCGTAAGAAAGTAACAATTCATTACTTTTCCGTTACTTTTTTGCTGAAACAAGATCAGTCTAAAAAATTTTAATTGTACATTTTTTGTTTAAATACTAATAAAAGCAATAAACAATAATGTACACTAAACCAATATGTGAAAACAATTAACAAAGAAAAATGCTTTCTCGGTTCAAGCTAGAGCTTTGTTACATAATAATATTTCAGAGTGAATTTATACATATACATATTCAGGTTTACAAATCATACCGATTAAAATTTCGATCTTGAAACACAATCCAGCTGAAGTAATGTTTTTCACAATAAATTTTATAATACATGACATCACTTCCGACGAATTTAAAGATTAGTAACTAAAGTTTGTTCTTATGTTAATGCAGCTTTATGATCTGTTTATGGCATTCTTAAGACGTCATAAATAAATCACAGAGCCGTATTAAAATCTTAAGATATTATTTAAAACAATCTCAAAGTAATAACGAATGATGAATACCGATCAAAGATTGAAAAATGAATACATAAAAATTATGTCATAAATAGGTTCAAAACATAAAAAGTAACGATAAAAGTAACTAGAACGATAAAATTCGTTATCCTTACAAAAAAATGTAACTACGTTACCGATACAGTTACCAAAAAGAATAGGTAACGCTATTACCAGTTCGTTACAAAAAAAGTAACTTGTAACGGTAATGGCGTTACAAGTAAAGCGTTACTTCCGTTCTCTGGTATGTAATATATCGATCTGATTTATTTTGTATGAAAAATAAATACGTGAAAACGCGTAAATATCTATAGTATAGTGTCCCACATTTACAATAAACATTTAATAATAATAAGAGAATTATAATTCTAATCGTATCTATCTATCTAGAAAAACCAATTACATATTTTGATCAATATTTTTTAAAGAATGTGAAAAAGTTCTTAGTTAAAAATGACAATTTTAAAATATTTAAATTAACTGTTTAATATCATATAAAAACAAGCTCAAAAAATGTCAACTTATTCTTATATGATATTAAGCCGTTCGATAATTTAAAACTCTCGCATAACTTTTTGATTCATTTCGGATAATCATATTCTTTAAGTGTATAAGTGTATAGCTATAGTTTGCCTGCAAGCTGCTAATATTGAAGATTATACGTCGCCTTATGCCTTTAAATAGGTTTTGTATAATTACTTCTTATGTAGGATGGACCAAGTTCCGCAATTACAAAAATCGTAAAACTTTTACCGCGTCAATTGTTAATGATAGTTTCCTTGACGAATTTGGAGTTGATCAATACACAGTGTAAATTTGATACGAGGACATCAATTGATGTATTTTTTTCATTTTCAATATTTTATAATTATATCTATCATCAAACTTTTGTTATAGGAAAATTACCTTCAAATTATTTAAGTCCATTGACAGTTGACGTGATAACTATCTAGTATATTAAATTTATTTATATATATTTTTTGTTTACAGCGCGTGCAAATACTTTTTTTATTTATGTTATTGTATCTAAACTTTTTATCCATTATTTTCATAATTGTACTTCAAATTTGTAAATACATTAATGTATGCATTAATATTATTTTTCTTTTTGTTCATCTCAATATTTTTTCAATATAGCTAATAATAAAACTTAGAAAGTGCATAAACGTGCGTTTCTTTCCACAAAAAAAGGAATTTTAAATCGTCCAAATAAATTAATGTTAATATATGTAGATATTTGTATTATATATTATATAATAGCAGTTTTTGTTAATTAATAGCAAAATAAATTAAAAATATTTCTATAAGATACAATATTCAAAAGGATAATATATAGATGATATATGCAGATATATATTAGTTTTTAAATTAATTACGATTTATTTAACCTATAATTAAAATTTCATAGGTATATACTATATCTTACAATTTTTGTTATATATGTATAATTAAATCTATTTTTATATTACAAATTTAGTAATAATATATCATAGTACATATTATTCTCTTTTAAGGTTTTCTAAATATGTGTCTTATAGAAATATTTTAAATTATTAAATTATATTTTAAATATTTTAAATTATTATAAAGGATTAATACTCTCGCGACAAAAAATATAATCACATTTTGTACAAAATGGTTTGTTTTGCATAAAGAAATAAAATAAATCACTAAAATACTAAATAAACCTTCTGTGTATAAGAAAATTAAAAAAGTCGAAATTTTACAGTAATAAATGAAAAGTAATAAATGGACGTCATTATGTGTAGTGAGATTATACTTTACGTAGTACATATCTGCTCTTTTATTAGGATATACTATATTAAATATATATTATTATACGCGTTATTGTCAAAATATAAAACTACTTTCTAATGGCATGAGGCTTGATGCAAGATGTGAAAGAAGAAATGGTATAATTACAAACGCTGCCCATCATATGGATTTTTATTTTCATCTACTAAACTCTGGAAGTGGCTTAGCTATTCCTTCACTATAGGCTTTATGGACTGCTTCACACACAAATCTATATTGACTCTGAAAGAAATATCACATAAATAGAACTGTATGTCATATTATCTAAATAGATATGAAATAGTAACAATAAATAAGACTTACAGCATTCTGTATCATCATTGCTCTTTGATCTCTCATAGAGCGTACAATATCTAATGGATACACTGGTTGATTAGCTTCAATTAGACACAATGCAGTTTCCATTAAAACTAATACACCAGTTCGGCCTATTCCAGCAGAACAATGCACAACCGCAGGTTCGACTATTCCAGTACGAGCTGCTCTAACGCGTTCTGTAAACATAGTAAATTGTCGCCAATCACTAGGCACTCCGTGATCGGGCCAGCTGCAATACTGCATATGTGTTATATCTCTTTCTTCTCCAGTCTGCAAAGAAATATGTGAAAAAAAGCGCACATTATATAATATTATCAGGTATTATTTTATACTAAGTAGCATGTACTAAGTAGTATAATAAATTGTGATAATATCAGACAGAGAAACTTTACTCACATTAACATCGCGAAGTATGAATTCTCTAAAAATAAATGTATCTTCGACATTTTCTGCAGTCGATGTAAGTGTGAGATTTCTTAATGTGAGAGTCTCGTTATATGCCGGCCAATATTGATGACATTTTGCACGACCTCGTTCAACTAGGGTTGTGAGCATTACGACAAGTGTACTACCCGCTTCTAAAACCATTTGCCAAAAGTCGGCAACGGTGGAAGACAAGGGACCCTGTGTAGCAATATACCTATTAATAATGCCTGAACCTGGTATTTCCATGTTCACGTAATTGGCATTGATGTAATCTCCATTCGCAGATCTCATCAAAATTACTCGAGTAACATCATCTATAAAAATATATATGCGTTATATACAAATTATTTCAATAGCTATTTTATCTTGAATGGCTCTTTTTAATAACTTATTAATATAATTAATATACAAAAGAAATATATATACGGCTTATTCCACGTACGCTGGAAGACAGTAGCGAGACAGATTATATTTTATAATCTCTATATATTTTAAATAATAAATGTAGACGTTTCGGTCTATATTAGACCTTTATCAATACAA
>NW_017298619.1:1120583-1121349 GCF_001594075.2 Trachymyrmex cornetzi | reverse complement strand
CAATGAATTGTTGTTCTCCTTTCATGTTGTACAATACTTGATTATTTCCATATTGATGTTAATTGTGTTACATTAACGTATATCCTTGCGAGAAAAATATGCTTATCCAGTGATGGAATTGCAGGATCCACTTTCTCTTTGAATTCACATTTAACTACATTATTGCCAGATACTATCAATTCAAGAAAAAATAAAAAATAAAAACACTCAAATGTTATCAATCTAAATTATAACAGTTTTGACAATCATTAATGTTATACCTTCGTCAAAATTGATTCATTAATTACTAAATACACATTCAACCGCAAACGGATTATATCCAAATTAATAATAACTCTGTGAGATCTTTATTTTTATACATCGAGCGACTACCCGTACTGATATCGAAGTGACATATCATAGTATTTATATTCTGATTCTAAACACATGTGTTTATCTGAGTCGAACTGTCGTTATTATCCCTGACCTTCTTCAAATTTAAAAGGAGCAACGTATCATTCTGGAAACTTAACTGTGTCAGTCTGTTTATTGAGTCCACATATTTGTTTCTTTATATGTATCATTTCGGAAGTTAATCTTCTGTAATAGGAACCTTCTCTATCTAGGATTTGTAAATTATCCCAATTAAAACTGTGATTATGTTGATAATGATGTTCGTACAAAACGGAGCACACATTACGTTTTTTGAAATCACTCTGATACTCTTTAATTCTAGTGTGTAATTTCCGTTTTGTTTGGCCGACGTATGAGGCTTCACAATCAGAAC
>NW_017298619.1:1110814-1119917 GCF_001594075.2 Trachymyrmex cornetzi | reverse complement strand
GTGGAATAAGCCGTATATATATTTCTTTTGTCGTTTTTAATTTAATCCACGGTAATTTATGTAATATTTATAATTAATATAATTCTATTTGTTTTCTCATAGAAAAAACTTTAACTTACACGGCGAAATATCTCGATAGCGATTTTTTGACTGATTTTCCGGTTTTTTCGATTCAAGTGACGTAAGTTCCGGATTTTTTCTATATAACTGTTCATATTGCGCGATAAGAGCACCGCTTGCTAGACCGTCCGCAAGCAGTAACATAGATTGAGCCAGTGCATCAGATCCAATAGCTGCATGAGGCGCATCAGGTACATACCTAACAATTCATTATAATAAATTAAATTTAACACAGTTCAATACAGAATTATATAAAAAAATATTTATGGCTTGGAATTATATACCTATAAGGCGGTTCTTCTTCGGACGTCTCGTCGTTGCCAGCCAATGCATTATATAGAGCATTAGGTCTAACAGTTAAAGTAAGTTCACCAGATCCACGATCGCGTGATTGCCGTATTAAATTTACTACGCGTTCATGCAATAAACCACTCACATCGATTCCATTGATATAAACAACCTGTAAAAAGAAATTGTATTTTATGAGAAAGAAATATTACATAGAGACTATTGATACGAATAAAAGTATGCATTAAATACTTGATCTCCTTCATTCAATTTTGGATAACAACGATCTGCGGGTGTATTTGGTGCTACTCGTGATACTAAGATTGGCATATCCAAATCTAATCCACCTTTTACATTAAAACCAAAACGACCTTGTTCATCTGGCGTTAAAGATATGGTTACTAAACCGTCTTCTAATATCTAAAATAATGGAAAATATATTTAATAAATATTATTTATTAAATATCTTTACTTTTACTTGTTAGTTACTATATAAGTATTTTTGATAGATATATGTACTTGTGGAGCTGGTGAACTAGTAGGTTCGCTATAATCTGGCAAATCATAAATATTTCTTTCAGCAGTTGTATCATCGTCTGCATAACTGAACACTCGAGATCCTAACGCTGGTGAAAATGCTCCACCTCGTGTATAGCTTCCTGTTATTTCTTCCCTCAAAGATAAAAAACCACCCTCACTATAAGAGGAGATAAATAAAACTAAAAATGCTAAATAAAAATAAAAGTTAACTATATAATCAATAAATCATAACATAAAAAATTGCATATTCCAAAACAATTGTAAATCACAAAAATACAAATCATAATGTTAAAATATATATAGATGTGTTATTTCAACATCTAATTTTGACGATAATTGACACTTCTCTTATTTACAAGGAGAGACTCACATATGTGTTTCACGGATTTTGATCAGCTTTTGCGTTGTTATTCTGGGACACCAAAGAATAATCCCTGTAAAGCAGTAAATTGCACCTCTGCGTATTTTTTGAGAAAATCGTAAATTTATCAGGACAAATCGCTTTCAAATCTTTTTACTCTTCATTTAAACGTGTAAATGAAATATTTAAAATTATTTAAAATCAGAAAAATACATCTCCGATGGACACGAATGTATAAACATATAATCCGAGTATAGAATCCGTAACATTGTATCATCTGCGCTGGCTCCTACTGCTTTACGAATGGCAACCGTTCGCGAGGTGTTTTAAGCTTCGGTTGAAATTAAAGAATGCCAATTTTATCTAAAACTGTCAATTTCCGGACCTAATTATACATATAAAAATTGTTTTTTAAATATCTATCCCCCAGGTTGGAAAGCAATCCGACGTGACCTAAAATCACAATTTGCTCGAAAAATACACAAAGGTGCAATTTACTGCTTTATAGGAATTATTTTTTGATACCTCAGAATAAACACGTAAAAACTTATCAAAATCGGTGAAATACATATGTGAGTCTCTCCTTGTTGTATATAGTTGATGTATTCAAATTAATGATCCTGTTCTAACTTAATGTAATGTAAAAAATTGTAAACATTACAAAATAATTTTTTCAATATAAATTTTGTAAATAAGTTATACACACATATTTTGTGTGTGTGTGTGTGTGTGTTGTGTGTGTGCGTGCGTGTGCGCGCGCTACATATCAAAATATTAAGAAAAGCGACAAATATAAGTAGGGCGCGATAATTGATGCACGGATGAAATAATAAACAATTAGAAATAAAAATCTAATCATTTAATTGTAGTACGTTCCGACTTCTTGGAGTTATCCTCAGCTTTGGCTACTAAAATTAAAACACTATTAACATCCTGTTCTCAGAAGTAAAAGATCTTTGCTAGATAAATGTTATCAAAAATATATAGCTACACGACTTGTGGAATAACATTAGTGAGCATATGTTTCATTATAAGAAAAATTTTGGGCCTTAATATAAAATATATTGTCTTAATATAAAATATAGTACTGGTTATGGAAACAAAAACACACGCACACACGCGCATGCACGCACACGCGCGAACACACACACACACAATTATCAGAGAGAATAACAATGACAATACATCATAATTTACTATTCCTTATTTACCACAAATTTCAGACCAATAAAATACTCTTTTAAACCATTTTGAAAATTATCTTTTTATGGCATCAGCAAGCTTCGTAAATGTATTAAAAATATTAAATAATGAAGATAATATTTGTGCTTTAAATCTATATGAAAGGAATGTCTCTTAGATTAATTTCTCCTTGTAATAGAACATATGTTCATTAACATTGTTTTTTTATAGCCATGTTTTTGATGACATTCTAACAAGAATCTTCCGCCTTTACACACATGACAGGATGTTAATGGCATCTTAATTTAAATCACCAATTGTTAGCTGAGAATGACTTCAAGAAGAATCGAAACAACAATTAAATAATTATACTTAACCCTTACCGTACTAATATGGGTAACTAGTGACCGAGCGATTTCTGTTCGTGTAAGTTTCTTTGAGTCTTTCGGTAATTATAAATTATATATACTACATTTTATTATTTTCCAAAATAAAGAGTCAATATTTATTCTAGAAAGTTGAAAGTATGTTGGTGAATTTTTAGAGATTTTTTTTATTATTTTGAAGAGGTGAGAAAAAACGAAGAGATTTGAAGTGACCCTTGATAGTATGGATGAGGCACCAAATTGTAGATAGTATGGTAAGGGTTAATTTTATTTCTAATTAACTATTTATTATTCACGTAACAATTACCATGCTATACTTATTTGTCGCTTTCTTTCTTAATGTTTAAATTTTGTAATTAAAATTTTAATCGTTTTCTTGGTCTTCTTGCCTGCTGATTATACAGTTATGAGGAAAGTAATTATAGTTATGCGTAACTATGGAATATCTTTTTCGATATTATAAATAAATATTATTATTATATGTAACTAACTCATCACTTGGATTTCCTTCACCCCATGCTTGACGAGGTTCACGAGCACCGAGGGATTGAACCTTATTGTCATAAGATCGTGGAGGTCTCCCAGGTATTGCCAATTTTCCTTTCTCATCGGTAACAGATGCAGTTGCAATAGTATGAGCAATTTTTTTACTAGGTGACCTAAATATTAAAAATTTTTTGAGAAAGATCTTTACACAAAATATTAATTTTGTAATTCAACTACTATGAATTGTCATAATTACCGTATAAATGTCCTTTCCACACGTGCTCTGTGCTTTCCATCTTCAACTGTTTGAAATTCTGTACGTCCTGAATATGTAAATCTACTACTTAAAGTAAGAGGAAATCGTTTTGGTCGCATTTTCGGGCTGTGAAGTCTAAAGAAGGTATGGTGCTCAACACAAGCTTTCCATAGATTTTTAGAGCTACGATAAGTTTGCATGTTAAAACCTAATAACGTGTCGTAGTTTTCAGACTGCAACACATAAATTAGTTAATTCGCAAAAGTGACAAAAGAAAATCATACATATTAAATTAATGAATAATAAAACTCACTTGTTCTCGTCGAAGTTGTATAAAAAATTGTTTTCTCTTAAAAGAGATTTTAACTATTTTTGACCATGAAAATACATTAATTTTTATTCCATTCTGAAATACAACCAGACCAATCGATGTAACACCTAACTGTATTTCTTTATTTGTTGAATCCTGAAAGATAAACAAAAATATACATTAATTTTATTTTTAAAAAGTACTTTTCAATCTAATATATTCTATACCCTTGCTTTATGTAATTCCACCCCATACATATCTAAACGTTTTGCATGATCTAAAAAATTAAATTCTGCATCAGCTGGCAATTGTCCCCTATGAATAAAAAAAAGAATACATTTGTGATATTAAAGCAAATTACAAGATTTACTAGACATTAGATATAAAAATGTACAAACTTATGCAGTTTATGTAGCTCTGATATCTTCTTTTCCATTTCTTCTGTTTGTCCAGGTATCAATTGTAATTGTGAAAGATATCCTGGTCCATGTTCCTCTGGATGATAATCTCCTAATTCCGCTATATATGCAACATACAAAAATTCAATATATTAACTCATTTTATTAATTTGTATTCAAGACTAAAATTATTTAAATTTATTTCATTATTTTTAATATACTTACATTGAACTGTATAACTAGCAATTAAACAAGCTGTACTAGGGGGTAATTGGAGTTTTCCTTGAAGAATATCTCTACGTATTTGTAAATAAAACTGATATCTGGTATATTCTTCTTGTAATTTACTAGGGTCGGATACATAAAATTTTACTCTAAAAAAAAAATGTCCACCTAAAACAAACAAATATACATTATATATTTACTATATAACACATATAGATAATTAACCAGAAAATATATTTAGTTTTTATATAATTATATATATTTTGTTAAAGATATAGGATCTTTACCCTTACTTCTTATCTGCTTTTTCACAGGTTTAGAGGGATCCAGCCACCTCTAGAAATATTTATATATTAAAGGTTAATAATTTTTTTAATTATATTTTATTTACACTAATACATAAAATTTATATATTTTAAGTAATATTTTGAAAAAGACCAGATATGTAATAAAATAATTCTTTTTAAAATATGTTACCATTATATCAGATGTAGGAATAGTTGTGCTAACTCCATTTTCAGCATATTGTAAACCAAAATAATCTTTTTCAATAAGTTCTAAATGTTGAAACACCAAATCTAATAGAACTTGTCCTTTTGCTCGTTTCTATAATATGCATTTATTTATTAATATATATGCATTTAATTGTTACATCTATGAAAGAAAGTTATAGACTTACATCTAATTGAAATGTATGCTGTGTATCATCTAGGAAAGTAACAGTAGCTGATAAAGATTTTAGTCTGCGATTCCTTGCTAATTCAGCACCACGAACGTGGTAGCTCCCACTGGAGCCACTAAGTGCTCTGCGTGATACACTTTCAATCATCTCAAATATATGAAGACGTGTCAACCACCTTCTCGATACCACCTCTCTGCTATGCTGACCACCTTTGAGAATTAAATGGAGCATTATATATCAATATTTTAACAAAAAATTTACATAATAATTCGTTAACAATTATAATATTTAATATGTTTTTATCAGTACATACAAAGTTTGTGAAGAATCCTATATATACATATATATATGTACATATTTAGTCTTGTCATTTTATAAAATTAATATAATTTGTTCATATATTTTACAAATATATACATAAAAAGGAAAATTAATATTACGTTGAAATTGTTATGCTTTAAAAATATTACGTTGTAATTGTTATGCTTCATTAATATTACGTTGAAATTGTTATGCTTATAAAATAATACAAACATTTAATTATACCGAAGGTTAGAAATTAGTATCAATATAATTAAATTGAAATAAATAAAACAGCACACAGTAATTTTACATATATATATTTCAGCAACACATTTACAAGTATATAAGATATATCATTCCATTAAAATATACTAAAATTTGCTGATTAATAATAAAGAAAGAATTGTAAAGGTGCATCTGATTCTTGCATTTAAATTATTCATTAATAAATATATTTTTAAACATAAATAAATAAAAAATTTTGTTAATATATATCATAAGGAAAATCTGTCTTTCAGCTGTTTTATAAAATTATTTTTTATAAAATTTTCTTACATACATATTTGTCTACATTTCTTCTATTTTTTCATAAATCTATGTACGTGACAATTGAAGTATAAGCAAGTACAACTAAAAAGAAAGATTTTTTTTACAAAAACAATCATGTATTAATTAATACTTCAAAAACATAAATATGAAAATATAGTTACATTTCAGAAATATCATTAAAAAACAAGTTTATCAATATTTGTATCAACATAAGTTATATATTTAATACATTTCTTTTTTATAAGTTAAAAACAATTTATGTTAATTAACACTTCAAACCACAAATAGATACAAAAATATAATTACATTCCAGAGATGTCATTAAAAGCAAGTTTACCAAGATTTTAAGTCAATAATCCAACACGAGTTACATAATCAAATTGCCAGAATAATGTAGAGAGAACAGGAATATTCTGAAAATAGTTTATACGAAAAGGAGAAAATAAGATTGACTAACTGCTATCACACAACTGGATTCTGCAAATTTTTTCAGGACTAATGCATTAATATTGACAGATACATTTACGTATTTACATATAATTACTATAAATTACAAAAATACATATATGATTATTGGAGCAATGTATAAATGATATCATTAAGAAATATATCATTGTACTGTCAACGTGCAAAATCATTAATCAACCAGACATACGAATTACAGTCACAGCGAAATACTCCGCATAATTTGATTTGAGATACGGTGAATTATAATCCCACTAAATATAATATAAATTTACTCACATTCATGATACGAGTGACACGTTTTACTTGCGATTGCCGTAAAACCCTGTACACAGGATTCGATAAATTGTTCCAAGCGTACATACGAGCCCGGGAGCCGCACTTCCCTCAGAATAGCATTGGACTCTCGGGCGAGACGTGAACAAGCTTCTTTTCATAATTGTGCCGATCCAAGCACAGTCCACTCCAAGTGGATGTGTAATATCATATTGATGCGGCAAAGCAACAGTTATCACACATTTCTTCACACGAAATTGCAACCTCCTACGACGCTCTGCCGACAATTTCTAATTTACCACTTTCCATCGACTCCGCTTCTCCCATTCTTATCAGTTCTTACCAACATACCTCTATAAGGTAAACGGTCGGATCGGCGAGATTGGTAATCGGAGTAATTGTATGCACAAGGCAACGACGTTCAATCAATCATGGATAAAAGCATTCCGCGATTCCGCGAGCAGGGCTTACATGGGCTTACAAAAATATATGCACATATATATGCGAGAACTATTCAGGTGCAGCATATATGTATATATACATATACATACATATGCATACGTATGTGCATGAAAGCTAAATAGCGCACATAAAATAATCGTATTTTGCGAGTTTTGTTGTGGAACGAAGGTTCTAATCGACCCTGAACATTTCGATTACGCGAGACATTTGATGGCTAGAAAAAAATGCGGTTGCAGTTTGCACACATGTGTTGTGTGTATTTATTCATATGTATATATACGTGCTTAGTGCATACATATATGACATACGTAGGACGCATGCGAATATATATATATATATATATATATGCATGTAGCAGAAAGAGATCAAGCATATAAGAGAAACAGTACGTCCGTTCGTATTGGGTGTATCCAGAAGCACAACTGCTCACTGAGTGCATTGGGTGCATTCAGTACTACGACCGCTTTCTGAGCGTTCAGTGAGCGCTTGTATCTGATTGGTCTATATTTTTAGATCCAACGGAATATGCTAATCAGCTCTAATGCTGGATTCACAATGCATCCAATTTTCGTCGTACGATGCTCTGCAACCAATCAGAAAACAGGATTCCGATGATACAAAGTAAAATCCATCGGAATCCTGTTTTCTGATTGGTTGCAGAGCGTCGTACGACGAAAATCGGATGCAGTGTGAATCCAGCAAGAGCTCACTGAACGCTCAGTGAGCGGTTGTAAGCCCGGATCCTCATACGGGCAACAGCATTTTGACACAGAGCGCTAATTGGTGAAAAGCCGGTTGTGGGGGTAAAATATACCCCCATCACCCATTTTTCACCAATCAGCGTTCGGTGTCAAAGCGCTGTTGCCCGTATGAGAATCTGGGCTAATACTGAATGCACCCATTCAGTACAACAACCGCTCACTGAGCGCTCAGTGAGCTTTTATATCTAATTGGTGTATATTTTTAGATCTAATGGAATATGCCAATAAAATGCAAGAGTTCACTGAGCGCTCAGTGAGCGATTGTATCTGATTGGCATATTCCACTGGATCTAAAAATATAGACCAAGCAGATACAAGAGCTCACTGAGCGCTTAGTGAGCGATCGTGCTTCTGGATGCACCTAATTATTTGTGTTATTTGCATTTTTTGCACTTTAACCTCTTTTAAGCCTTGGCTGCGTTTAGCAAACTCAACAGTTTTGCAACCGTTTTATGATTCTTCACTCAGATTGGACTATTCCTTTAAAACTAAAAGTACAAACCAATCAGCGCAACGAATTATAAAACGGTTGCAAAACTGTTGAGTCTGCTGAGCGCAGCCCTTGTGTCCACGATGCTAGAAATCGGTCCGAGACCTCGGATGAAGAACAAATTGACCAATCGCAATGGTCATGTGATCAAATTGTTCAAATGTGATTTATTAATTTTTCCTCTGTCCGAAATCTCGGACCTATTTCTAGGGATGATCCCGATTGACCACGGCTCGATTGAACACCACCAATCACAACGACCGGTGCTTAGGAGCTTTGTAGTCTCAAACGTTGTGAGTGGCTTGTGTCCAATTGAGCCGTGTCCAACTGGGTGCCACTCGATTTCTAGCATCGTGGACTTCAGGCTTTAGGTCGGAATTAGACTATGCATTGGTGCTTTCCAATTGCTTAAGGCGATGCTAAAGCCTCCTGTTTTACCCACATTTCCATTCGGTGAAAAATCTCCGTATTGGATGTACGGATTGCAAAAAGGGTGGCACCCAGTTGGACACGGCTCAATTGAACACGAGCCATTCACAGCGCTTGAGACTACAAAGCTCCTA
>NW_017298619.1:1108461-1110642 GCF_001594075.2 Trachymyrmex cornetzi | reverse complement strand
ATAGCGTTTTCGATTGGGGTGCACTGGCTGCACTCAGTGTCAAGAGCGTGTTCGATTGGCAGTGCCAATGCGCACTTGGCTAGTGTCACGTGTTCATTTGATCGCACAACACTCGCGTAGTGCGCACTCAGTGCGCACTAAGTGGCACGAGATATTTTGACGGTTCACCAGTTCAGTGCACGTTTTATCACAGTTAAGGATATACATAGGGACAAGCAAATCTGCGCAGTTGAATTGAAAACGGGGTCTTGTCCCTACTCTTAATATCTTTTACTGTAGTTTTGTAACATTTTGTTGAACATTGCTTCAAAGTGAACAAAAATGAGTTTCAGTTTTAGCACTGAAAATCTTGGCGTATTCTTTTGAACTTGCACTATTCAGTGCAACCCATGGAACTCGTCCAGTGTTGGTGTGAACTGAGTGCGCACTGGTGCGCACTAACTTTTGCCCAATCGAAAACGCTATTACTTTTGGCTCGTACAGCTGTAACCTCAGATATACATTTGCTTGATATTAGAGTTTTAGGCTGGAGTCCTATGAGGTGTATTTACCGCGTATCGCGTAACCGCGTAACCAATCAGAAGCGATCCGCTGTTGTGGTTTCGCGTTTTACTGATTATTGATTGGTTACGCGGTTACGCGATACGCGGCAAATACACCTCATGGGACTCCAGCCTTAGAGTCCATATCTTGAAAATAAGCGTGCAGCTGAGGTCACAATAGGTGCATCCAGAAACACGACCGCTCATTGAGCTCTTGTATCTGTTTGGTCTATATTTTTCGATCTAATGGAATATGCCAATCAGATGCAAGAGTTCACCGAGCGCGCTCGGTATATACGTGTATACAGGTGCTTTGCGAAGACTGGGACTGTCAACAGAGCCGAAATTCCGTGTAGCAGTAGTTGAGCGGTCTTGCGATAGATGTTGTTGGCATATGTTAGATAAAAACAGATGTATGCGTTTGAGTAAGACAGAATGATATATATTATATAATATAATGTAAATATAACTGTATAATATAACTGAATAAAAAATGTCACCACTATTATCGAATTTGGAATTAAAAAAGTCTGTACGTTGTGCACGGTTGAGATCCGTTTTGGATGGAGTTAGATTAAAGTTAGATTGAGTTTGTCTCTTGCAATTTTTCTATAAAATTGATAGTATTTGAGTAAAAAATTATTCAATACCAATATTTGGCAATTTTTAGTAATTAATATCTTGTTAACTATTACGAAAATTGCAAAATAATAGAGGACTTTTCGACTCAATTTAGTCCGCTCTATCTACACGGGGTGATCCCGATTGGACACTCACAGCGACCAGTGCCTAGAAGCTTTATAGTCTCAAGCGCTGTGAGTGGCTTGTGTCCAATTGAGGCCGTATCCAACTGGGTGCCACCCGTTCTATCTTTGTCACTCTCTGAATGTCAACAAGGAAAGACGACACTTGTGCCAACTTGTGTCGACTTGTGTCATCAAATGGAAAGCACCCATAGTAATTTAGATTGAATTATTTAAGCATTAAAGAACTAGTTTTGACCGTTATGGTCATTATTTATATTTTTTATTGTTGAATTTTCAAATGTACAGTTCTTATTGTTTAAAGTACAATTCATATTGTTTAAATATTTATATTTTTATTTAAATATCATACATTGGAAATTTAGCTAAATGTGGTTGTTGCATATCCAATAAAAAATAAATAACACCAGCAAGACCTGAAAATATAAAAAATAAATACATAACATTATGTAAAAACATGCTTGAAATATTATATGTATTTTCGAATTAGTTTTTTCCAATTCAATTTACCTTCGAATAAAGAAAAAGGTCTATCAGGAGATCGAGTTTGATGTAATCCATAATCAAAACACCACTCGGCAAACTTACAAGCCCGATATAAGTATTTGATATTCTAAAATGAATATAATAACAATACTCTTGAGGCACTTTCATGGACACTTTCTATACAGAAATTATGGCGTTGCACGGGTTATCTCCATGTCCAAATCCATTCTTAGAATGCCAACATTTCGTGAACATTGCAGTTCACTTTATCAGGTCGAGGAACAACCTGATACTGAGCTGTTTCAGTGTTCTTCCAGGTGATTCCCTTTATATACGCTGTTTTTTATGGCGGAAGAGAGTTGAAGAGGAGAGAGGCAAAGGAGAGAGAG
>NW_017298619.1:1106469-1108270 GCF_001594075.2 Trachymyrmex cornetzi | reverse complement strand
GGAGGATCCCGTTTGCCTACAGTTCTGATTGTACACACCACTCATATCAACTGGTGCCTAGTAATTTTTCACTGTTTTGCCAATGAGATTTTATTTTTAAATTAGCCAATCAGCGATACATGTGTGCAATATGCGATGTGTGCAATCGGAGCCCTCCCGATTTGTGTCATCAAATGGAAAACACCCTATCTAGGTAATAGTGACGTGTTTTAATTTGATGTCACGTTGGTGTTCTTTTATCTGTAGATTGATCATTTTTTCCAAGGAAATATAGAGGCTATAGAGATACAAAAATATCCTAATAATCTAAAAAGGGATAATGGCTACAACATAAGTAAAATATGGAATACCATTCTCCTGGTCATCAAAGATTGATCGATTCCCCACTCCCTCCTTTAGCCCATACTCCCACTTTCCTTCCTTCATCTCTCTTGAATTATAAAAAAACAGGATAAAGGGTATCACCCAGAGGAACAGCTCAATAATTCTGGATCTGCTCAGTATCAAGCTGCTCCTTATCCTGATGAAATTAACTGCAATGTTCATGAAACGTTGGCATTCCAAGAATTTGGAGATAACCCGCGAAATGCATAATTTCAATATAATAACAAGTTAAATGTACAATACAGCTTTTGAATTTTGTCATTTCTATTATGAACCTCCCTTATTTTCAAATAATTACTATTTCTTCTGTAAACTATATTATTTTACTGCTTTACTATATTTGTTTGCATATAATTATACAATCATATATAGCATGAGAAAGTAAACAAAAAGTAGAATGTGTAACATTTTTTTCTATATATATGTCATTAGAATATGAATGATCAAGTAATTAAAGATTCCAGAATAAAAAAAAGTAGCTCAGTTATTTCTAAATCTGAAAGATTTTACTGTTTAGATTATACAGTTTAAGGTATTTCTCCAGTTACAATCGGACTAGAAAGTTAATCGTGCACAACCTACGAATATACTTCTCCGCACCACTGAACTATATATACACTAGAATGGGCATCAAGGAAAATTTCGTGGCCGCAATTGAGCAGCCGCCATTTGGGTGGGTCAAATATTTGAGCGAGTCAGAAGCATTTGCGCGTGCATTGCGATCGATGTATCGATCAATGTACTATCGATGTATGGAAATCTATATGGACATGAATGGTATATAAATAAAAATAATATCTCACTTCAATTTTATTAGTACATTCAATAAAATAACTTTAATAACACTTCATATCCTACATCGTTAACACATATGCAGGAATTGATATATTTAATACAAAAATTTTTACCTATGAAATGAAAGGCCCTGTTTACTTCTCTACCTACACCCAGGCACACAGCACTTCATGTTGATGCTTTGTAGCACTCACGCTATTTTATAATCCTTCAAATATAATTTCATACACATTAATCTTGCTGACATATGCGTTTTACTTCTTCGCATGAGAATATGCAGAATACGAAAGTCTAAAAGAGTAACATAAACTCAATTGTGCATTTGAAGCCGGTCACACTTTCCAAAAATAATGCAATAACACGTCCGATCATGTCGGTAGATGATCACCGTCTCATATGCCATATGCGTCTTACTAAAGAACACTAAACGTAAGTGCAAATGAGCACCTGAAAGCTTCTGATTCGCTCAAATATTTGACCAAAATGGCGGCTGATCAATTGCGGCCACGATTTTCTATGCTTCACAGCGGAGATGCCCCCATTCCAGTGTATATATAGGCTGCTTTCCTTTTAGGAGACACAAACCGACACAGTATAACACACTCAAACACAGTTTGCCACG
>NW_017298619.1:1103678-1105996 GCF_001594075.2 Trachymyrmex cornetzi | reverse complement strand
GAGTTTGAACAAAATTGTAAATGGAAAGCGACGTGTGTCGATTTGTGTCAAGTGTGTCGACTGTGTCTCCTAAAAGGAAAGCAGCCATAGTTCAGTGCTCCGCACGTGCTCTCAGGGTACCTATCATGAAATATGTCGGAATGGATTCCGATCGGAATTATTCCATTTTCCCTAGAAAATACAATAGAAATCTAGAAAATAATTGAATATTTCCGATCGGAATCGATTCCGACTTGTTCTATGATAGTACCCTGAAGAGAGAAATTTGAGACGAACGTACACACACACACACGCATAGATATCTCGTATCTGTGTGCACGAACACTAGTCCGCACTGAAGACAGTTAAAATGTGGCAACAATATGTCCTTATTTCGCCGTTCGGCGTGCAAGAAGGAGAATTTCATCAAATTACAAATTTAAACCACTGAAATTTTAACTATATATAGATAAAATTATTTTAAACATAATACCTAAATTTCAAAAAAATTTGTAAAAACTCAATTTCTCGGAGAAATATCTTAAGGTTGATAATTTTAACAAGCTGTCATTTCCAATTTGTTATAATGTGAATCATAAATAATATGTATATATAAATATTCAAATATTTTAAATATCTTAGGCTATGTTCCAAAACTTCCTCTCCGAGGAAAATTTTACTCGAAATATATAGTACACGTAACGTATACTATAGCATATAAAGTAAAATATTTCTTGGAGTGGAAGTTTTGGAATGTAGCCTTAGTACATATCGACGTCTGAGCCGTAGAAAGTGCTACATATATTGAGAAAAACATAAAGAAAGTCTATATCAAGAAATGAATGAAAAGCGGTTTATTTATAAGGCGCATAAGATCGGTATATGTTGGAACGCGTACGAAGTACGATTTATATCGAGAAAGCGAGAAGAACGGTTCAAGTCGCATGAAATTAAAGAAGAGATTATATAACGTAATATATTTTCTTCTCATAAAAATTTTATAGTGGTATGACCGAGACGGAATTGTGTGTCTTGATTTTTAATCCTGTTTCGCGCATTCATTTATTCATATTATTTAATTTTCCATAACTAAATTTGTATAATTTATGAGGCATGAATATTGCGATATATAGACCCTTCATTAATTTCATGCGACTTGAATCGTTCTTCTTACTTTCTCGATACAACCATAATGTAAAGAGACAAGGTGTGCTTTCCAGCAAGGACACAGTCAGACACTGTATAACACAGTGAATCGTTTCATCCTTGTTTAACGTAGACAAACTTACTGTGTCCTTGCTGGAAAGTACCCAAGGTGTACTATTCCCAAGGATGGGTAGTAGAATAGTGAATTGTGGCCAAAATTTTATTGGCTATTCCAATATGCACTTATACGCAGGAAATGCATAGAGGCTAAAATTTGATTGGTTGTTTCCAGTATTGCTATCGCCATTATGTGCAATAGTATATCTTGTATTCTTATATCATGGATATAACCGTACTTCATATGCGTTCTGACATAGACCGGTCTTCACGTCTCACGCGAAATAGATTGCTTTTCATTCATTTCTTGACACAGATTTTTCTTCATATTTTTTTCGATATAGCACCTTCTATGGCTAATGCGTCAATATGAAATATATCAAATTTTTTGCTAATAAAAACATTTGATGCTTCAAATGTAGAATTAATTAAAATCTCATAGTGAATTTGATAGATCTGCACTAATTTTATATTGATGCCTTGTATTGAAAATATTATTTTTAGTTACGTTAATAGCGCTGTAACCAACATATAGTCTATTTCCTATTCCTGCATTGAATTACACTAGAACTCTCGTTACTTTCAAGTATCAAACATATACCTATCACTTCAAGTTCCAAAAGTATACACTAATTCAGCCACAGAAAACAGACTTATAGCTGTGTTCCGTAAGGAATCAGCTGACACCGTAATTTCCACTTGCAGATTTCTTTATCGACTTGTCCAGGAGACAAGTTATTTTTTACTTTTATTACAATATAGTTAATTATTTATCATTATACAAAAGTGAAAATGGAATGTTACTAAAATATGCATTCGGATTCAAATGAATTAAAGTTTCAATCCACTTTAATTCATTCTTGTTTACTGATTGTGAGATGTAATAGTACAATCTAACTAAATATGAAAATCTTTTAATACTGACAAGGGAACACAACCAAGTAAATCTCTCCGATTTAAATGAGCTTTTAATATGTTGTTCTTTAGACAAAATAGGAGACGTATTTTTTTTTATACATGCTGAGTCGTACGTTAAGGAGGTGAAATCCTCCCTTAAAAGAAATCGGTTTTTTTTT
>NW_017298619.1:1098592-1102608 GCF_001594075.2 Trachymyrmex cornetzi | reverse complement strand
TTTTTTTTTTCAGATTGAATATCATCGAAAGTGTAACAGATAAAAAAAATGTTTCACAATAAAAATTGAATGGCTTCAAGAGTACTTCAGAACTACAATAAAAAAATATTTTTTAAAATTATTTATTTATAATAAAAATTTATTTATACAAAAAAATTTTTTTTTTGTAGTTTTAAAGTACTTTTAATGGCATTCAATTTTCATTCTGCAATTATTTTCTATCTCTTATAGTTTTGACGATATTCAATCTAAAAGAAAAAAAAACCGATTTTTTTCAAGAAAGGATTTCACCCCCTTAATGTGCGACTCAGCATGTATAAAAAAAATATGTGTCTCCTCTTTTTGTCCATAGAACAACATATTAAAAGCTCATTTAAATCGGAGAGATTTACTTGGTTGTGTTCCCTTGTAAGATAGAAGACATTACAAATATAATCAAATGTGTGGCATCAATAAAGTTTGTATTCAGTATGCAAGCTATCGAATTCGCTATCAAATATTCATATATTCATAAATATTCAAGAATTAAAATCAAACCTTTGTTTGCTGAAATAAATGTATAAAAGTATAACCATTTCCAGCAACACCATGACAAATACTATATCCTTTTTTTAGTAGTCCTCGTTCCCATGTTACTTCTCCACATTGTATTGCAGTCTCTAGAAATGTATTGTCTTCGAACACCTATAATTACACCAATAACAGTGAATGGATGTTACTTTAGAGACTTTCACGGATATTTTCTTCAAAGAAGCTATATAGTTTGCAGGTTATTTATCTTTATATACATTATTAAATGCCAACACTTCGTAAACATTTTACTTCATCAGGACGAGAATGCAACCTAATACTAAATCGTTATCGCTGATCAGCGTACATAAAGGAAATTTCCTCCCAAAAAAACGGCTTACAATTAGTATCAGGTTACTTCTCCCTTGATAAAGTGAACTGCAATGATTGATGAAATGACAAAACGCATTTAACGTATCAAAACACAAAAATATCCATAAACCACATAGCTTCTTTGACTGGAAATGGAGTTTATATTTAAATACTTTTACTGAATTAATAAATACTATATAAAATTTATACCTTATAAGCCAAACAAAATAATGCAGACATTCCAGGTGCTCCATGACACCAATGTATTAATTTGTCAGAAAAATTGCCAATTGAAGAAGGAAAATTTCCAGAAGAAAATTGCAATTTCTGGAGATAATACAAAGATGGTTTAATGTAATCATCGATCTGCACCTGCGTTAAATATTGTCGTGCCTAAAGAAAGAAAAAATTTATATTGAGAAAATAAAAATAATAAAATTGTAATATGTTTTCAAGTATTAATAAGATAACAATCAATAAAGAGATTCAAATAATGCATCATTTTCCACAAAATACAACATACCTGCAAGAGCAAATACAATATGCCTGCTAATCCATGAGCAGCACCAATATATTCTGTATCGTGCCAAGAATACATTAAAGGTGATTGGCTACGATTTGAAGTAGCATATGATATTCCAGAATTAATTATACAAGAAACAACCTATAGATAATTTTAATACAAATGAGAATCTTATTTTCTTTTTAATAGCAATAAATGAAGTTAATGCTTTCGTATTTTTTAGTAAGAATCAATTCACACACTCTTACATAAAATTCTTACTTGTTTGATAAGATCTGCTTCTATAGGAGCTGGAAGTATATTTAAATTTAAATAAAGTAAACCAGTTAAATATCCAGCTCTTCCATATAATAATTCATCAGGGACACCACTATGTTTATCCAAAATATAAGTAGATAAAGATTTCAATCTATAAAAAATGAGTTTTTATTTACCCTTGTATAACAGTATTTCTATAAAGTAATTATTTATCAGAGTAAACACATATATAAATTTTAATTTTACTTCTTAAATAAAAAAGCATTTTTAAAGATAAAACAACTAATAAAATAAAATATGATACAGCAAAAATAATAAAATTATTTTCAAATTGATATTAATATTTACTGTTTTCATTGTTGTCAATAATTAGAATTATTTTATATTTAAAATTCATATTATAATATACATTTATCACTCAATATAATTAAGATTCAATATTCAATTTTTTATAAAAATAAAAATTTGAATTCAATTTATAATGACTTATTAAATGCAACCTTAAGATGTCGCGAACTGACCACTGAACCATATTAGCATCTGAAAACATTACTTAAGCCAATATTCATAGTCAGTTCTTATTTCAAAATCTTAAGTAATGTCTTAAGATGCTAATGCGGCCTTCTGATTGGTTCATGACACCTCAAGACAGAACTTAAGACTTCCACCCCCCCCCCCTTCCCTGCTTAGAAGCGCGCAACTTCTACATGAAGCACTTCCACCCTACCTCCTCCCCCTCCCCTCCCGCTACGGTATGTATGACTTTCCATGCAAAGCGTGCGCCCCTATGCGTTACTATATAAAAATAAAAATTATATTAGAAAATAACGTTTTCAAAGAATTTTTGTTTTTAAAGCAGAGAATTTTTGTTCTATATAGTACAATAGAAAAGCGACGTTTTTTTTAACTTTTTTTCTTAATAACTTTTTAACGAATAACGAGCAACGGCTAAAACCTGTTGGAGATTGCTCAGGATCATAACATTGACAACATATGTATGTCAAAGTCAAGGTCATGAGGAAGGCTTCCCTAAACAGGAGAGAGATATTTACTAATTATACTCTAAATATCTTAAAAGCTATAAGAGACCGCTGATTAATTTATAAGGAAAAGTTGATCAGTACTTTCACCTTCATAACATATGTCAAGGTCAAGGTTATCAAAGAAGTACCCCCTAATGTAAAGGTTTACCCACATTTTTTAGTACAGAAATATTAAAAGAATAAAAATTTATAATTTTGCATTTTCAAAAACACATTTGCAATTTAATTATTATAAAACTATTATTAAGTTCTTACTTAAGAATTAATTGTTCTGCTTGTTCTTTCTTTTGTTGTGAGTGAAGTATAACTGCTGCTAATGCTAATGGACCTACAATTCCAGTCAGAAATGTGACTTCATGTCGGCTTTTGAATTCTGTAGCACATCTTTGCAATATTTCTGCTGCCATCTATAAAATTTACCATATCAATATGACATTTGATTTTAAATTAAAAGCATGTTAAAGTTTTATAATTACATTAGTATACTCAGAATCATTATAATATTTTCCATAATGATATAATGTATATGCAATTCCTGCTTGTCCAGTATATACAGAATAGTCATCTCTGTCGAACCATTTTCTTTTATTTTTTTTCAATACTTCTATAAAATTCTTAATTTTTGATGTTAATAATGACTTAAATGCATCATGAATCTAAAAAAATTTATTTTTGTCTATCAAATACCATATGATCACTTATCTATCAAATATCTTTTAATCACTAATAATTTTAAATATTTACTTATTAAATGATAAAATATATATACGAAAAAAATTTTTATACCATATTAGTATCATCCCTGACTATATTACGGCTAACCGCAATGGAATAATCCTCAAATTGATTTTTGTAGTGTCTAGTGGTATCCATTATTAGTGGTATATGAACAAAGTTTTTGTAATTCTTATTCCTCTTCAATACAATAAAATAACGCATATAAATTTTCTCTGAAACCTTATATTAAATTAAAATATGTACAAATTATAATATACTGTCAAAAAAATAAACATTACAATTTATATTATTTTATATTTTATTCTGATTTAAATATATTAAATTATAAAACTATTCACTCATTTCAATATATATAATAAAAAAAGCATAACCGAGAGAAAAACTTTTTTTATTAAATTTAATAGAAGGACCTGGCACAAACCTTATGGAAATTAACAGGGTTGGGTAGTGCCAAGTTAAAAAGCTAAAAGTTAAGTTAAAAAGTTGAAAAGTTAAATAATTTTAACTTAACTTAGTTACATTTTAGACTCTTAACTTTTTAACTTTATTTAGTTACATTTTATCGATAACTA
>NW_017298619.1:1072510-1098232 GCF_001594075.2 Trachymyrmex cornetzi | reverse complement strand
TTCAATTAATTTCATTATACATTAACTTGTATCTTAACTAAGTTAAATTTTCAAGGTTGTTAACTTTAACTTAACTTAGTTAAAAGAAAAAAGTAACTTACCCAACCCTGGAAATTAATAATAAGAGGTAAAAAGAGCTAAGAGCCACCGCTAGCTCTTAATTGCTAATATTTAATGTCTTGTAAATTAAAATATTTAACAAACGTCGTAATATTTAATTATTTCATCAGAGATTCCATCACTTCTTATTTTGTTATTCCCATATTTTGTCGCTTGTCATGTCACTAGTATTTGAACGTGTAAAATCAATTCTTTCAATTGACGAATTCATAATACCGTTGCATTATCATTGCAATATGCGAATCAATTATAATAGACATATAAACACAAACAAGAATAGCAGGTCAGGCATTAAATTAAAAAATATCTTTTAATAATATTATAAAAATATATATTATCTTTTAATAAATTACACTGATTTTTTAAAATAAATAGGTTAATTTACTAAACATAGATTAAAGATGGAATAAGATCACAAGGATACCGAATAATAAGTTACTGAACAATCGTTATATGAGAACGAAACATGAAAATTATTGTCACTACACACTCAGAAGAAATAAATTTTTAATTAAAATGTTTTAAGAATTGACGTTATGTAAGATAGATGTTTAGACTTAACACGTAAGGTAAAAATTGTTTGTATTAATATTGAAAAGGCCTTAAAGTAAGGACAAAACATTTGTAAAATAAATTTGTTAAATATTATAATTTACAAGATATTAAATATTAGCAATTAAGGACGGGCTCTTAGCTCTTTTTACCTCTTACTATTGTTTTTATTCAATTGAGCCTAATAATTTAACCTTTATTATGGAAATTAGCTTTCTGGTCAAATTGCCTAATTTTAGATATGTGTGTGTAGTTCTCATCATTCTGAACAAATATCTCTATGGGAGCAATCTCCTGCTAACTAGTTTTTGCACTACACCTCTTGGAAGGTACATTCTTAAAAAAAACTGAATGTTGCTCTTATCTTGATTAATTACTTACAAGAGTATATATTTTTTTTAAGAATTACTCCCACCGGCTAATAGGATTTGTACGCCTTCAACTTCTTTTATTAGCCTCGCAGCCTAACAGATTGATACTGGGTCACTAATGGTCTTCGAAATTGAATAATTCGTGTAATAAAAATGCAATATACCGGCCACCTCAAACCGGATAGACATGACAAAAGGATGCAATCAAACCCAAAATGGTAAATCGCCTGTTTACCCCGGATCTACAATAGGGTTTTAAGCCTTAAGCCATAAGAAATGGGCGATATTCCTGTTCCTCTATTGTGCTCAGGCCCTAAAACCCTATTGTAGATCCGGACTTACGGAACGCACCTCAAAACTTTCTAATTCCGCCATGTTTCATCTTAAGGCCCGTCTACAATACACGGAGTAAGAAGTAAGAGTAAGAAATTGACCAATCACAGTCGATTATTCTTCTCACATTCGACTGTGATTGGTCAATTTCTTACTCTTACTTCTTACTCCGTGTATTGTAGACGGGCCTTCACGCGCTAGACACACAATTTCGTTCCTTGCACTAATCTTTTTATTTAGGCGTTAAAACTCAATTCTAAAGATACGACTGCATTCGTCTATTTATTCTACATGTGCTCCTGTCCTAATTTCGAGCATATAACGTGCATATTATAATTTTTTCATGAAGTAAATGTTGGTGAGCTGATAGCACATGGATACAGGAATCTGTAATTTATTATTTTTCCCAGTTTTGGACACAAAATACACCAGGAGCAGATACATTAGCACGGATATCTCAATCATGTAGAAGGAATTTTTATTCTGTGCAATTAATTCGAAGAACCGCGCAAGGGATATAAACGCTTACTTTATCGATAAAAAAGAAGACTCCAGCATCCCCTTAAGGCCACGACACAGACTTTTGCGTAATGCATAAGTCCATAAACACAATAAAGTAGTAAGCCTAAAGCGAAGAGCACAGACTCTTGCATAACGCATAACACATGAGGCATAAGAAATTGAACCAACCAGAGTTCTCACACAACTTGCAGAGCCACATAACCATATGCATAAAGAAAATTATCTAATCACATTTCTGTCATAAAGCCAAACGTAAACTACGATTGGATGATTTTCTTTATGCATATGTTTATACGGCTATGCAAGTTTATGTGGAATGGCCCTTAAACCTTAAGAAATTGATCAATCACACTTGAATGTGAGAAGAATAATCGATTATGATTGATTAATTCCTTAAGACTTAACCCCGGATCTACAATAGGTGTTTTAAGCCTTAAGCCGTAAGAAATTGACCAATTACAGTCGAATCCGAGAAGAATAAGCGACTGTGATTCGCCCATTTCTTATGGTTTAAGGCTTAAAACCCTATTGTAGATCCGGACTTATGCGCTATGCAAGATCTACAGAACGAGAAGTGGGAGTGGAAATAAGGGACTCTGATTGGTTGATTCGCTTATGCACTATGCCTTATGCGTTAGGGCTCTCACAGATGAAATGCATAACAGAATATAAGCATAACATAAGACTGCTGGACCAATGAGCATCTAGCATAATGTTGCCATATTGATTTACATAAGATGCTCATTGGTTTAGCGGCCTCATGTTATGCTTATGCTCTGTTATGCATTTCATGTGTGAGAGCCCATAGTCCGGATCTACAATAGAGTTTTAAGCCTTAAGCCATAAGAAATGGGTGAATCGCTCATTCTTTTCCCCGGATCTACAATAGGGTTTTAAGCCTTAAGCCATAAGAAATGGGCGAATCACAATCGCTTATTCTTCTCGGATTCGACTGTAATTGGTTAGTTTCTTACGGCATAAGGCATAAAACACCTATTGTAGATCCGGACTTTCGGATTCGACTGTAAGAGCCCAGACACACACTCTTGCATAACGCATAACGCATAGTGCATAAGCGAATCAACTAATCAGAAGCTTTCCTTTCCTCTCATTCCATGGAAAAGAAGAATTTTGATTGGTTGATTCGCTTTTGCACTATGCGTTATGCAAAAGTGTGTGTCTGGGCCCTAAGTCCGGATCTACAATAGGTGTTTTAAGACTATAACCGTAAGAAATTGACGAATTAGTCCGGATCTACAATAGGTGTTTTAAGCCTTAAGCCGTAAGAAATTGACCAATGGCAGACAAATTCGGGGAGAATAATCGATTATGATTCGTCCATTTCTTATGGCTTAAGGCTGGAGTCCCATGAGGTGTATTTACCGCGTATCGCGTAACCGCGTAACCAATCAGAAGCGATCCGCTGTTGTGGTTTCGCGTTTTACTGATTATTGATTGGTTACGCGGTTACGAGATACGCGGCAAACACGCTTCATGGGACTCCACCCTAAGGCTTAGAACTCTATTGTAGACCCGGGGTTACAGTCAAATCTGAGGGGAATAATCAACTGTGATTCGCCCATTTCTTATGGCTTAAGGCTTAACCCTTTGCGGCATACATTTTTCTATAAGATTAATTTAAAGGACAAATGTATTTCTGGGGGTTTTTGGGGTTGCTGATTACGAATTTGAAGTCAGTTTTCAAAAATCCAAAATGGCGGATCCAATATGGCGGACGAGTTTTTAAAAATTCACTTGAAACTTGCTACTGCGACTTTTGAATGTTATCATGGATTCATCGTCACTTTGTTATCTCTTTAGCTTCTACGATTTCCGCGAAAAAAAAAAATTTTTTCTACGATTGGATCCGTCATTTTGGATTTTTGAAAACTGACTTCAAATTCGTAATCGGCGACTCCAAAAACCTCCGAGGACGAAATTTGGTTTTAAATTACTCAAAAATTCGCACAAAAATGAATTTTTTGCTAAAAAAGTTCGATTTTGGAAACTTATTTGTTTATAATTGTTTATAATTTTGCGTAATTTCATTTATAATCATTTTTGTCACCTTCCCAAATGATTCCTCTATCATTGAAAAAAGATTCATGGATGTTACTTCGATAACATTGAATCTAGAGAGAAAAGTTGTGAATGAAAAAGGTGGGAATCTGGGTTCCCAGTTCCCACTATGCCGCGAAGGGTTAAAACCCTATTGTAGATCCGGGGTTATGCAAAAATCTGTGCTGCGGCCTTAATGACGCGGTCTCATGGTGTGGATTTGGCGCAGTGCGGAATTGGCGGAACGTTCGTGATTGGTCATGGCTTCATTCCGCCGTTTTCTGTTGCGCAAATTTATTTCTTTTGCGGATTCCGCCGATGCCTGTACAGTCGCGGACACTGAGGTTGCAACACTTTTTTTTTCGGTAGTTTGCAGAACACGCAACAATTTTCAAAGCGCGATCTACCATCTATTGATACGTGTAACGATCGGTTATAATCATATAAGGTCTGTTTTTTGTGACTGAACTAGTGTACACTTTTGGAACTTAAAGTGAGATAGATATACGTTTGATATTTGTTTAAAGCGAGAAAGAGAGTTCTAGAACAGTCTAGTGCAGGAACAGAAAACAGACCAATAGAATCGAAGTATACAATGTGACAGAAATGTATCTTGCGCAACGCGATAAACTTTTAAGGGGGTGATCCCGGTTGATCACGGCTCGATTGGACACCACCAATCACAGCGACCGGTGCTTAGGAGCTTTGTAGTCTCAAGCGCTGTGAGTGGCTCGTGTCCAATTGAGCCGTGTCCAACTGGATGCCAACCATAAAGACGCACGTAAAATGTGATTGGATAATTTTTTTTATGCATACGTTTATGCGGCTTTGCAAGGTTGTGTGGATATACCCTATAAAGTGTAAAAAGTGTAATCAAGTAGAACAGACCACATGGGTTTCTCCGTTTCTCTCTGTTCTAGCCAATCAACGCCTCGCTTTCACGATGGAACTGCGCAGGTTGCGTATTGCGTTCCGTGAGCAAGGCGTCACGATTCGCGGCATCACAGCGTCGCATGTTGCATGTTTGGTTATAAATCCCGCCATCTCCGCGCTTATAGTCGCATGAAGTTACGGTCGATCTTCGTTACTCCATCGGTCGAATTCGCGAAATAAAAGTCGGCTTGCGTACCGGCGCGCAAATTGGCGCAAATCACAAGGAACCAAAACGGAAAATGTGATAACGCCGAGGATATCTACGCGTTTTCTGAATGTTTTGTTCGCTCGCCCGCTTACGACTACGACGCAAGCGTTGATTATAATTTCGTGTTAGAACAAGAAGAACCCCAGCTGCGTGAGTAAAAATCCAAACGCCAAACCATGGCAAACGTGTCTCTCGACAAGGATATGTTTTTTCGGCGCATGAAGCGTCTGTATGCCGCGTGGAAGGTAAGCGTGCTGGAAATTACATGCTTCTTGATCCCGGTGAGCAAAACTGTTGCGTATTATTATACAATCTTTTGTTTTTTATAGGATGGGGAGGTCGGCACTGATGACAGTTTTAGTAAAATGGATTGTCTTGTTTCTGCCGTTGGCACTGATGAAGATATTGTTTACAGCAAATCCATAGCGTTGCAGGTATATGTGTTTTAGAATTAGAAATTTTTCTTGAGGACTGCTTGTTACAAGTATCTTATCAAAAGATGATATGTATCAATTTCTCTTCAGTTCTATGTACAAAATAGAAATTGCTTGGAATTCTTCGATAAAGAAAGATTGAAATAACAAGTGACACTAGAACAGTTTGGCCAATGAGATATCAGAATAATTTCATTATGCTATCAGAGAGATAGCGTAGTGAACAAAAGATTTACTGAAAAAATAATATATATTTGATAAGCTGAAAAATTTTATTTTCATAATATCTTTTGTATCTTTTATAACACCTTAGATTATTTATTAAAAAAAAAATTACATAAAATATATTGTATCTTTGGGAATTAATTTTCTATGTATTACACTTATTTTATGTCTTATTATATTATGTTTATTAAAGATACATATCAATAAAAATTATTTTATTGCAAATACTTAATATAAGATAAAATTTTTTTTTATTAAGAAATAAATTGAAAGTTTCTATGTATTAACATGTTTTATTTTAGACATGGCTATTCAGTTACGAACTCACGGATACTATAATGATATTGACTGAAGAGTCTATTAATTTCTTAGCCAGTAAAAAGAAGATTGAATTTTTAAGAAAAGTAGAAAATCAAAATGAAGATACAGGAGTACCACCTGTGAAATTGTTTGTTAGAGATAGAGTATGTATATTGCATATAATTAATGTAAGAATAATTTTATTATTAAATATGCATAGATAGAATTGCTGAGCAATATTTGAATATCTTTTTATAGAGTGATGAAGATAAGGCAAATTTTGCAAAACTCATTGAAGTGATGAAGCAAAGTAAAAATGGTAAAACTTTGGGAGTATTTTCTAAAGAAAATTACCCAGGTGCTTTTATGGATGCATGGAGAGCTACTTTAAAGAACGAATCTTTTGAGACTGTAAGTAGGCACAAATTATAAAAAAATTTATCTACTCGAATACATGTACAAGTTGGAAAAGTATTTCTTTATATTTGTGTAATTCATATAGGTTGACATAAGTGCTGCGGCTGCTTATGTTATGTGTCCAAAAGAAGATAGTGAGATAATTACTATAAAGAAAGCCTGTCTGATATCAGTGGATGTCTTCACCAAGTATCTTAAAGATCAGATAATGGAAATCATAGATTCCGACAAGGTATATTTTCCTTAATTCTATATAAGATTTTAGCTAAATGTGGAAAGAAAAATGGAATGTATATAAAAACATTACAATTGCGTATCTCTATTTCAGAAAGTTAAACATTCAAAGCTAGCAGAAAGTGTAGATACAGCTATCACGAATAAGAAGTATGTAACTGGAGTAGATATTACGCAGGTAGATATGTGTTACCCTGCAATTATACAAAGCGGTGGAAATTATTCACTTAAATTTAGTGCTGTTAGCGATAAAAATACTACTCTCCATTTTGGTGTTATTGTTTGCTCATTGGGGGCACGTTACAAAAATTATTGTTCAAACATAGTAAGAACTCTGTTGGTTAATCCTACAAATACAATTGAGGTATGTAAAAAAAATAACACGTATTCGTATCACTGAAATCAGATTTCAGTCTAATTTATAATACATTTTGTTATAGGATAATTATAATTTTTTGTTACAACTGGAAGAAGAGATCTTAAAAAAGTTAGTTGCAGGAACAAAAATAAGTGAAGTATATGAGGCTGGTATCAAATTTGTAAAAGATGAGAAACCAGAAATGTTAAATCATTTAACCAAGAATTTTGGATTTGCTATGGGTATTGAATTCAAAGAAAGTTCTTTATTATTGGGTCCGAAAATTCATGCAATAGCTAAGAAGGGCATGGTATTTAATGTCAACGTTGGTCTTTCAAATCTTACCAATCCAGACGCAACTGACAAAGAAGGTAAAATGTACGCCCTTTTCATAGGCGATACAGTTATAGTGAATGAAGGACAACCCGCTTCTAATTTAACACCATCGAAGAAGAAGGTGAAAAACATAGGTATATATGTGAAAGATGACGAAGATGAAGAAGAAGAGGGAAGTGGAAAAGAAAATGAGCCAAAGCCAGAGATCCTAGGACGTGGAAAAAGAACTGCTGTAATAGAATCTAAATTGAGAACGGAGCATAGTTCAGAAGAGAAGAGAAAACAACATCAAAAAGAATTAGCTCAACAATTGAATGAAATTGCTAAAGCTCGATTGGCCCAGCAGTCTGGTGGTAAAGAACAAGAAAAGATACGTAAATCAACAGTATCTTATAAAAGCTTGAGTCACATGCCACGCGAGCCAGAAGTCAAAGAATTGAAGTTGTATGTGGATAAGAAGTATGAAACTGTGATTTTACCTATTGCTGGTATTCCAGTACCTTTCCACATATCAACAATTAAGAACATTTCACAGTCAGTAGAAGGAGATTATACGTATCTTAGAATCAACTTCTTTCACCCTGGTGCAACTATGGGACGAAATGAAGGTGGATCTTACCCTCAGCCTGATGCAACGTTTGTTAAGGAAGTAACATATCGAAGCACAAATACCAAAGAGCCTGGCGAGATCTCTGCACCATCGTCAAATTTGAATACAGCCTTTAGGCTGATTAAGGAAGTGCAAAAGAAGTTCAAAAATAGGGAAGCAGAAGAGAGGGAAAAAGAAGATCTTGTAAAACAAGATACTTTAATATTATCACAAAATAAAGGCAATCCGAAATTGAAAGATTTATATATTCGACCAAACATTGTTACGAAAAGAATGACTGGTGGTTTAGAAGCGCACACAAATGGATTCCGCTATACTTCCGTACGCGGTGATAAAGTAGACATTCTTTATAATAACATTAAAAACGCTTTCTTCCAGCCGTGCGATGGTGAAATGATTATCCTACTGCATTTCCATTTAAAAGTATGTATCATATTTTATCTTAAACAAATATTTTTTTTAATATGTAAGAATAATATTAAGTTTTAATGATAATATTGTTATCAATATTCATTAATTAAAAATGTATATCAATGTGTGTATATTTATAAATATTTGTGTTTTTTTAGCATGCTATTATGTTTGGTAAGAAGAAACATGTAGACGTGCAGTTTTATACTGAAGTTGGAGAAATTACTACAGATTTAGGTAAACATCAGCATATGCATGATCGTGATGATCTTGCAGCTGAACAGTCTGAACGAGAACTTAGACATAAATTAAAAACTGCTTTTAAAAGCTTCTGCGAAAAAGTGTGTATAAATTTGATTTTACTAATTATACTTATTGATTTTATGTTTGTTTCTATTGTGTAATTATACATGTCTCTGTCATATAAAGGTCGAAGGAATGACAAAACAAGAAATAGAATTTGATACACCATTTCGGGACTTGGGATTTCCTGGTGCACCATACAGGAGTACTGTCTTACTTCAACCAACTAGTGGATGTTTGGTTAATCTCACAGAATGGGTAATACACTGCGATGAAACAAAATTAAAATTTAAAGCAAAGAGAATATTACATTAATAATATGTTTGGGTTTAGCCTCCATTTGTCATTACCTTGGAAGATGTTGAATTGGTTCACTTTGAAAGAGTACAATTTCATCTAAAGAACTTTGACATGATTTTTGTTTTCAAAGATTATCATCGAAAGGTAGCGATGGTAAATGCCGTTCCTATGAATATGTTGGATCATGTTAAGGAATGGTTAAAGTAAGTGATATTATTTAATGTAACATTGACAGTCGTATCAACTTTATTGCCTTTTATAATAGACAATAACATTTATATAATTATTAATTTTATAATTCCTTGTTTAGTTCGTGCGATATTCGATATTCAGAGGGTGTTCAGTCTTTGAATTGGACGAAAATCATGAAAACTATAACAGATGATCCTGAAGGATTCTTCGATAGTGGGGGATGGACATTCTTGGATCCAGAAAGTGATGTTGAAAATGAAGATGTCGAAGATGAAGAAGAGGAAGAAGATGATGCGTATGAGGTTCGAGATTTAGACAAACAAGAAACTTTTCTAAATATATAAGAGTGATATATATATTTTATTTATATTTAATCTATTTACAGCCATCTGATATGGAGAGTGAGGAAGAATCTGATGATGACTCTGAATATTCTGAAGCTTCTGAAGATATTGATAGTGAAGGTACTATATCCAAAATTATTGTATTATATTTTTAAACCTTTGCTTTTTGTATTTTCTAATTTATTTAATTTTTCCCATTAAAATTTTTTTTTGTCTATTTCAGAAGAAGAATTAGGCAGTTCTGAAGAATCAGGAAAAGATTGGTCAGATTTGGAAAGAGAAGCAGCCGAAGAGGACAAAGAAAGGGGCGAAGATCGTTATCGTGACGATTATAGTTCTAGCAAAAAGAAGAAAGCAAACCGAAGACAATCCCCGTCACCTTCAAAAGATAGGTATTATATACATAGATATATTGAATATATTTCAATGTTCTTATTAAATATTGACTTTAGATATTCTTTGTTTCATATAAGACACAAGCACAAGAGTTCCACGAATTCAAAGAGTAAAAGTTCACCCAGTAAGGATAAACGATCATCGGACAAACATAGGTAAATATGATTTATAGTTTACAAGTAGTAAATATTCTCATGGAAAGAAAATTTTTTTTTCGCGAAATTATATCGAGTCTTATGCTTGATAATTAAAGAACGGATCGATCACGGAGTGGGGGCTCGCACAAGAAAGGGTCTCCTTCCAAATCATCCAAACACAGGTGATTACCGACAAGTTATATATTTTTGATAATGTTATAATTGAAATTTGTTTGTTTAGTCCCAAAAAGAGTGATAAACACGATAAGCATGATAAAAGTAAGTCATCGCATTCTTCGTCCAGCAGTAGGAAACGTCCTCATGATAAGAGCTCAGGAAGAAGCGACAAAGGGTCTAAGAGATCTAAGTAAGTAATATTTAATAAATGGTAATAAGCGGTCATAACTCACTTGATTTTAAGTACATAGTTACATGTTCAATTATTAAATTTTTACAGGAAGTAAATGCGGAGGAAAGATTTGCACATAGAAAATTACAGCAAATACTATGGTGATTCCAAATAAAACTTTCTTAAGCTATAACGATTTATATGAATAGTACATTTTCTTGCATTAAACAGAATAGAAACCAATTAGCATTATATTTTTAATGATTATTTTGAGCCCTTTGAATATTTTATTTTTGTACACATTCTTGTTGTAGTACATAAACTTTTCACAGCAATACAACTATACAACTTACAGTAAAAAATTTATATCAATATTTTCTGTAATCATATATCTACATTTGCGGTTTCAAATGTATATAACAATTAAGATTTTTTGCGAAGTCAAAATATGTAAGTATGTGTGCGTATTATATTTCAATTTTATTATATTTTTTCAACAAAATATCAAGGAGGATATATAACTTTTCTTTTTTGTAATTCTTGCGTTTTTAACATTAAGTAGTTTTTAAGATTAAATATATCTCATGACACAATTTAGATTTTTCATCATTTGATAATATAAGAGAATTGCATTATAAATATATATATATATATATATGTATATGTATGTATATATGTTTCTTCTAAGTTTTCTGTGATGTATAAGATATAAAGACACATGAATCAATGAGATAAATTTGGAATGTCTTTTTGTCAAAAAACGTTGCATTAGAAAGTTATTTCATAGAGTGTCGTGATATTTTTGAATGTGTGAGATACTCAGATTTACAATACATCTGTTTTTTTATCAATACACCTGTACTGATAAGAAACATAACATAGAACAGCATTGATATAAACATTTCGGGTGGAATTCAGTATTATAGAAAAAGTAACAATTGAAATGCAAGATAATGTACTAATGATAAGTGCGATTCACACATAGCATTATTTGGATTTTGGATTTTTCTTCGTGCTTACTAAAATTTGAAATTTGCATACTTCAAAATATTTTTTGAATCATTGGATTAATAATTACAATACTTAATATTATTTGAGAAAGTACACATATGTCTTATACTTTTTATATGCTTTGGTTACTCAGAAAGGTGGAAATACATTTGTAATTCTTCTTATCGAACCCATTGCGTTCCGTGTACGCTGAAAAAAGACTAATGATTCGAAATTTTTTATGAAGAAAATAATTTAATCACCGAAATGAATCGAAAATTGCCGAAAACTCATTTACATAGTTCTCAGATTTGTATCTTAACATAATAAAACTGTTCTTAAGTTATTTAACATTAATGTACAAATGTCATTTGTGATTTTTATATTCCAAAATGTATGTAATGTTGATACATGAAAATATTTGTTTTTATTAAAACGCCCTACTTACTCGTGAAAAAAATTCATCATTATTATGTGATGGCATTATAGATTTCTAGAAAAATGTATGATCTGAGTACAATGTATTTGCGAGAAATTAGTTTAGAAATTTGAAAAAAAGAAATTAAATAAGAAACACTAACTACAGTAACTATTTTTTATTAAGCTTTTGTAACTGGTAGCATAAGATGAAAGTATATTATTGTTATATAATGATTTGTCTGATAGATCTATCTCATTTACGTATGCACAGCTGTATATATAAAAGAAAGTGAAAGTTCCACAAAAAGTATCAATCGAGACCTTCCGTTCTCAATATAGATATGTATTATAATAATGAGACAATAAAATTAGCAGAGCAGAAAACGGAAAACATGATCTCATAACCCTATCGTGCTTTGATTATGTTGAAATTTCCGATTTAGCTGTGTCATGTAATAAACCACAGAACAGAAAAGTCACGTTCAGTAACATGATAAATAGAAGTGAAAGTACGCTTCTTCGATGAGTAGTTCTGCAACTTTCTCTATGATATATCGCTAGCAGCATACATAATTCAGACTAAGAGATCCTTATGAGAACACATGATTAATTTCACGATCTGCAAAGTGCGCATTTTGAGGAATGCCTACTTATTTCAATGTTAAGTAACCTATGAAGTTATCGAAAAAGCAACGAAATTATGAAAGATAAGTACAAAGTATTTTGTTATAAAGTACACTGTGATATTTTTTACACACGCAATATCGATAATGATCTATTTGTAAATGAATACATAAACGTAATCGCAGAGGCAGAAAATGATACGTACATATAAAAATACTTCTCATACAATGTATTTACGAAAAGTGGAAACTTTCTACAAGACATAAAAAATTTTTGTGTAATACAAAAGCAAGATACAAGAGAATCACTTATTTACAAATACTTTTCTACGAAGGCACTTAAGATATGATTATTTTTGACATGACGATGACGATAATGACGATTATGCATGATTTGTCTGATAGATCTATCTCATTTACGTATGCACAGCTGTATATATAAAAGAAAGTGAAAGTTCCACAAAAAGTATCAATCGAGACCTTCCGTTCTCAATATAGATATGTATTATAATAATGAGACAATAAAATTAGCAGAGCAGAAAACGGAAAACATGATCTCATAACCCTATCGTGCTTTGATTATGTTGAAATTTCCGATTTAGCTGTGTCATGTAATAAACCACAGAACAGAAAAGTCACGTTCAGTAACATGATAAATAGAAGTGAAAGTACGCTTCTTCGATGAGTAGTTCTGCAACTTTCTCTATGATATATCGCTAGCAGCATACATAATTCAGACTAAGAGATCCTTATGAGAATACATGATTAATTTTACGATCTGCAAAGTGCGCATTTTGAGGAATGCCTACTTATTTCAATGTTAAGTAACCTATGAAGTTATCGAAAAAGCAACGAAATTATGAAAGATAAGTACAAAGTATTTTGTTATAAAGTACACTGTGATATTTTTTACACACGCAATATCGATAATGATCTATTTGTAAATGAATACATAAACGTAATCGCAGAGGCAGAAAATGATACGTACATATAAAAATACTTCTCATACAATGTATTTACGAAAAGTGGAAACTTTCTACAAGACATAAAAAATTTTTGTGTAATACAAAAGCAAGATACAAGAGAATCACTTATTTACAAATACTTTTCTATGAAGGCACTTAAGATATGATTATTTTTGACATGACGATGACGATAATGACGATTATGCGAGAGGAAAAAATTTAATTTCGACCTATTTGATCGATTTGGGTCTGAAGATTGTTCACCACCTCGGGTGGCACATGCTCGCCCAAGATCTCGAAGAGATTGATCCTCTGATCCCCGGGGATTGATTCATAAGCGGCCAATTCGATACCCTCTTGAACCTTTTGTATAGTCGCATCCTTCGGGATAAGATAAGTATTCTGAGCTTGCCGGATCGCCTCATTGCTGAAGATTTGCCCATCTTTCTGTGGATACGCGGCAATCATGCTCGCCAGAAGCAATGTGGCCAGGACTATAGTGTGAAATTTCATCTGGAGACAAATTAGGGACAAGATTATTGAAATCACGTAATCAATGCGTGCGCGATCCGAGAATATAAAATTCAAAGGTTTCGAAAATATATGTAGGTGCTTACAAAAGGTGAAGACTCCAAATAGAATATATATACAGGGTGATCCGAAATTCACGAATTCGAAGTACAGGACATGATACTTTATGCTAAAAGAAACAACTTTTTCCTTTTGCAAAATTGTGTGTAACAAGTAGTTTTTCCAAGAGAGCAAGTTGAAGTTATACCGAGTAAACGCAAAAATTATTTATCGAATGTAATTTTACTATAGGAAAAAGTTGTTCGTTTTAGCACAAAAAAACAACTTTTTCCTTTAGCAAAATTGCGTCTGATAAGCAGTTTTTGCAAGAGAGCAGATTGAAGTTAATAAATATAAGCGCAAAAATTATTTATTTTAGCATAAAATATCATGTCTTGTACTCTGAATTCGTGAATTTCGAATCACCCAGTATATATATGTACATGTATATAATACAGAGTTTCGCAACTCTATACATAATTTATCAGCTTCGCATCACGCAAAAAACAAAAATTATGAAGCAATTTAAATGTTACATCAACATAAAATAGTCATCGTGTAAAATGCAGAGGAATGAGATGCTCATTTATTGGCGAGAGTTTCGTGTGCAATGGTATATGTCCAAAGAGCATTGGTCCGATCTCTCCTTAATGATCGAGGTCGTGAAATTGGAGCAACATTTATGGAGAAGTTTTTATTGCGTAAAATAAAAAGTTGTATCTCGATATAATGACGGAACCGTGTATGTGTGATGAAAATATTATTTTTAGAAATATAGAAATTTTCGCATATAGTGTGTATTACGTGATATTAATATATATTGTGAAACTAATATTTCTGATTGATAATTTGGACAAACGTGTTATGTGATAAGATGCGACACGTTAAAATTTTTTACGTTTATCTTCTTTTTCCTCTCTGAAACATGTGTATATTATATTTCGCACTTTAAGCACCAAATGTTTAAAAAGGCAATTGAGACAAATTGTAATTGAGTAACAATGAAGTATACATAATACACAAATTTCATCGAAAATAAAATTCACTTTTTTCCTGTATAAATAGATTCTTTACTACGTAGATTGTGGTACTCACGTTGAAAATGCGTTTCACAATCGGCTACTCCGAAATGAAACTAAGCGCGCTGCAACGCAGGTTGCTTTTATACCTCAGATGCGTGGTGGCAAAAGAGCGGCGAGAATGCCACTCCCATCCTCCTCAAGGAAGATTTACCATTCAGTAGACTTCAAACTGTATGAATACTCGTTACATATTGCGTGTATTTCATGAATGAAAAAAAGTCTTTAAAATTATAAAAATTACATAACAAAAGAAAAAAATTAAAAGGGAAAAAACAAAAATGGCGCATAAAGAAAATATATTCATAGTCATAGATATTTTCACGTATATTTTTATCTATATTTTCACTCATATGCAAATGTCAGATAAAAGCGATGTAAAAGTATTTTTATGTTTACGTTTTAAATATTTATATTTCGGTATAGCGTTTTGCGAAAATATGTTACATACATTTATAATAATTTTTTTATTAATGTTGCAATGAAAAACGTATGTTCTACTATTTATGATTAGAGTAAATGTCGAGAAACAGTTAGAGCTAAAAATCATAACGATCGACGCAAATTTTTCGAGCCATTTCACTCTGCACATTCTCGAAGAGCATCGTGCGACCTGCTGTGTATATCAGTGCCCTATTGACCAATATTCGGCACAGACAAGATTTGCTGTTACCTGTATTGGTTGAAGAGTTTCACTTTTATATGTATGCGCGCGCGCGCACACACACACACACACACACGTATTATTATGTATATGTACATAAAATTCAGGAAATATATGTTTTATATCACAGCTGAGATTTAGTTGTACATTTCGGCCGATTTTCAGCTTGGTTCCTGCCCCTCACTTCACCAACCCGTGCACAGCCTAAATGCCGATCGGAACCAAGCTGAAAATCGGCCGAAATGTGCAACTAAATACCTGCTCTGTTTTATATTATAAATATGTTATATATTCTTTGCATATACTTTATATATATATATATATATACACAATAATAAATGATTTATTAAGATCGTAATGTGAATATACAACATCCCTACAGCACAAAGTTGCAGAAAAGTTGCAGCAATATTCAAGATCGTATCTGAGTATAAAGTCGCCTGCGTGTAAGCTTGGTACTTGGCGCCTCTTCCCCCATGCTATATTTTCTTACTGAGTTATTCTTTAAAATTTTCGGCGAATCTACCGCCGCCGGTGTAAAATCAAATGATGTACGGATCTAGATCTCTATAGATGTTAGTTCGGAATTCGCTCCACTCTTCGGTCTGCTTCGAACGATCGAATCGACGAAGCGATTATCTGCTGCATCGTTGTTGAATTCAGCCGCTCTGCGAATCACAGCTCACGCACATGTTACTGCATAATGTAGTAATGAGATCCCGCGGTAGATAGTGGGGGATCTCACATCCCATGAACTAGTAGTTCTTCTAAGAGCACTCACTTGAATTTAATTTGTGAACAAATTTCTTTAAACATCGAACATTTGCAATATAGATATAATATTAATAAACGCGCTCATGAGCATAAAAAATTTTTACAATTTGTGATTTTGGCGCCCTCATAAAAAAAGGTGCCTGCGTCACAGTATAACCATCTTCAGTAGCGATACTGAGCCGGTTCGATCCAAATTTTAGTACGTATGCGTGAATTTGTACATTTAACAATATGGATGCGTCCAGAGTATACGTATTACAGGTAACCTCAATTTACAGTTTCATGTTCTTCGTGTGAACTTACGTTTCTTAAAATTAATAATAACAATAAAAAATTTATCGTTATTTTGTACTAGAAAAGAGTGATGTAATCATCATTAAAATGAAGCGAGGTGGATATAGTTGTGCCATGAATAATTGTCCAAATATTTCTGGACGGGGGCATAATATCAGTTTTTTTTATTTTCCAAAAGGTCCAGATAGGTAAAAATATTTTTCGTTATCAAGTTTATTGTTAATTAAATTATATATCAAGTGTTCTCAGTAATATTTTATACAAAACGTATTTCAGAGGATTCTTTTGATTTTCTTTACTTTAATACAATTCTCTGGATCATAATTCGAATTACACAGAAAAAATTTTTTTAATTACATACGTATATGAGGACACAAATAATCTAATACCTGATATCGCACGTATATTACACAAAAAAATAAGAAGTAATGAGAAGATTTACATGAAAAGGGAAGAGAAGGCATTTATATTATATTTCCGTGCATACGTTTTAATCGCAGTGCCGATACATTTAACAATATGGCGATATACCACATGACCTTGGACCACTACATCAAAGATGTCGACACTTAGTGTCGCTACTGGAGATGGTTATACTGTGCCTGCGTGTGATACACGCGTTGCCCGCTCGGTAGCTACGGCCCTGGCAATATTGCATATTGCGGCAATATTGCATGTTGCAGCAATATTGTAGTGATTTTGCAGCGATATTGTTGCAAATTCTGTGCTGTATGGGCAAGTAATAATATTAAAGTCTATAACGGAAACTGGATCTTTAATGCTTCAAATAATTCAATGTAAATTATACAGGGTATTCCATTTTAAATAATGCATTAAGATTTCTCGAAAACTATGGTAGAAAAATGTTTTAAACAAAAGTTGTATGGTTCGGAGGGGGACATAAGAAGGTATCATTGATTTAACCTTGGGTGGTGTCGTTGAGGTCAAGTCACATCAATTTTTTTAAATGGAATACCATATTTTTTATTCTAGAATCTAATAGCTGATAGCAAGAGCTTTTCAAAACACTATAATGAAGTTATTTTCCATTAAGTACTTTTTTTTTATAAGGCTTGAAAGTTACAGTACCGCCAGCATTAGCATTACGCAAGGTATCCGATCGACGCGACGGCTAAAACCTTTTGAATATTGTTCAGGATCATGTTCTGGATAATATTTGTTAAAATCAAGGCTATTGAAGATTATTCTTCTTATTTTTATTCTTGCACTAAAGATTCATTTTTACAGACAATAATTAATAAACGATAAGTAAATGTATTAGTAAAAGAAGAACGTATTAACATGTTCTCACTCTTTAGCTGAAAAACGAGCATTGAAAACAATCCACTCAAAAATACTCACAGCGGAAAAACAAGTATTGAAAATGAACAATTCATTAAAAAATACTCATGATTATAGGGTAACTCCGGTATATACGCCGCACCTATCAAAAACTTAATTTATTAAGTATTATTTACTATGTTTAAAATAAACGAACTATATCAATAAAAACTTTGTACTGTCTACTACTATGAAAAAAAAATTAGGAATTTGAAATATTTAGTTTTCGTATTAAAAAATAAACTTTTTGAAATCTTGCAGTTTTGCTATACCAGGTATGTAAATATGAGACCGGAATTTTTTAATATAGAAAATACATGTTTATTGTATGAAAATGATAAAAAATATTTTATTCGAAGTATTGCCCATCGCTAGCTATACATTTTTCCCACCTGTCTGACAATTTGTGGATTCAAATTGATCATTTGTTGTCGGTAGCGTTCAGTATTAACGGTTTCGTCAGGTTTTAGCAGCTCATAATAGATCACACCTTTCTGATCCCATCAAACACAGAGCATTGTCTTCCGTCCATAGCGATTTGGCCTTGCAGTCGATATCGATGGTTCGCCTGGAGTTACCCATGATCTTTTACGCTTAGGATTCTCAAAATATATCCACTTTTCATCGCCAGTCACAATTCGATGGAGAAATGACTTTCTTTTGTACCCGGCGAGCAGTATTTCGCAAGTGGTTTTTCAGTTTTCCTGCTGTCTTTCATTTAGTTCATGTGGAACCCATTTTCCCATCTTCTGGATCTTTCCCATGGATTTCAAACGTATGGCGACGGCTTCTCGTGTCACATTCAATTGATCCGCGAGTGGTTGAGTTTGAGCGTCATCCTCATCCAACAATGCTTGCAATTCGCTGTCTTCAAACTTTTTCGGTGGTTTTCCACATTCTTCGTTTCTCACGTCAAAATCGCCACTTTTGAATTTTTTAAACCACTCAAAGCACTGTGATTTACCAAGAGCATGCTCACCATACTAATATAACATAAAGGCATGTAACAGAGTAAAGTTGCGAGAAAATTACCCTCACTCCTTCTATTTTTTCTGACTTCCGCGGCATAAATCCCAGCGTGGCGTATGTATCGGAGTTACCCTATATACTTTCGTATTTATCGTTCATCAATGGAAAAACGAGTATTAAAAACGAGCAATCTCCTTAAAAATATTCATACGCATACTCATGTATATTCGTTATTGTACCTTCGCGGTACACTATACGAGTGTTTGCAAGTGCAAGAAACGGACAAAAAACGGGCTAAAAACGATCCATATAAAATGTAAAAGAGGTGAAAAATGTTTATCTTTAGAAAAATTACAAAACCATGTACAAATCGTCATAAACCGGCATAACTAGTTTCCCTTTACTGTTATTATTTAATAATTTGTTTATACGAATTAGTTGCAAAATTGATTTTTATGTGTCTGACTTTTTTTGTGTCAGAAATGTTTTTCATACTTCGATCCTATTTCCAGTTGTTCCTCTTTTACTAATTTTGCCATGGTCTTAATGGATTAATTTAAAGCTTTAATGGATTAAAATAAAAAATGAAAAAATCCATAAAGATTCGTGAACGATGAAACGAAATGAAGTTTACTGGGTTTCTATCGTTTGTAAAATATTTGCATTTAACAGTAATTTTCCTAAAGGTTTATCGCAAATTTTTCCCTCCTTAAAAACAAATCGTCCCCTAAGGACAGTTGCGATTACTTTTCCAAATAGAATCTTTCCTTGATACGGTGTCAGCTGTAAAAGTAAACATTTTTGGAGACTTGGTGAGATCTTTCGTAAGAATTACACAGATCGACGTTTTAAGACTTTTTTTCTGCTGTTTGAATAAAAGATACCATTTCCAATGTATTTTCGCGCGCTGAATACGAATCCGGCAATGAAATTGCTCTATCACGTCAGGTTTTTGCGAAAAGTGAAGTTAAAGGTGTTAAAATTGACGTCTTTTGATATATTTGTGATTTTTTCATAGCGAAGTAAATTTTTTTTCTACTTTCGTTTACTATATCTTAAAGTGCCAACTTTTATCTTTAAAATATATATTTTTTAACGCCGTACGTTTTTTGTTCACCGAGATAATCTCTGTGTAGTCACAAAGAAAAACGTTTTGTGCCAAAAACGTTTTTGAAGAAAAAAATTAAGTAAATATTTTTTTACTTATATATTCTTTTGTATATGTTTAAAATTCCAAAATTAATATTGTAAACAATATTTTTTAAATTAAATTAAAGCGCAAATGACAAATTTTAGTGATAAAAATTTTTTTGCAATGACAAATTTTTCCATATTGGATCCTCCATTTTGAATTTCGAAAATTTGACTTCAGATTCGGATTTAGTGACCTTAAAAACCTTGCTACTAAAATCATTACATAGTTCTTAAAACTTTTTCTTCAAAAACATTTTTGGCACAAAACGTTTTTCTTTGTGACTACGCAAAGATTATCTCGGTGAATAAAAACGTACGGCATTAAAAAATATTTTAAAGATAAAAGTTGGTACTTTAAGATGCCGTAAACAAAAGTAGAAAAAAAAATTTACTTCGCTAGCAAAAAAGTCACAAATATGTCAAAAAATTTTGACACCTTTAACTTCACTTTTCGCAAAAACCTGACGTGATAGAGCAATTTCATTGCCGGATTCGCGCGAAAATACATCGGAAATGGTATCTTTTATTCAAACAGCAAAAATCACATGGACCAGTGTTATTGTTTCCTATTTTAATCAGTATAATTTATGTATTTACTTACTTTGTTCTTGTGATAAATATCGTCTACTTCGATCTGCGAAAATACAATAATTTTTTGATGATACCCACGCAGTGCTCTGTATTTTTTGAAATTAAAATAGCGTATGTACAACAGAACTGACCTTAATAGATTCCTCTGGATCCCAAATAACAAAATCCGCGTCCTTTCCAACTGATAAATCACCTTTACGGTCTTCGAGACCGCACAACTTTGCAGGTTGACTGCTTAACAGCTTCGAAACATCAAAAAGTGGTATGCCTCTCATTCTTGCGGCTGTCCATATCAATGGTAACCCTATTTGTATTTTTAAAGACACTATTATTTATTTTTTTCTCTTTCTCTCTCCCTTTTTCCTTCCTATAGTATTTTTATTTTATGCTTTTTACTTTCTGATAAATTTTATATAAATGTATACCGAATTGCAACGAAGAGATTCCACCCCAAGCAGTCAAAAAATTTCCGGAAGTTTTCAATTCTGGCACACAAGGAGAATGATCCGAAACAATCATATCTAACATCCCGTTTTTAACACCATGCCACAATTGTTCCTATAAACATTTGTATAAAATTGAAAATTGACTTATCACGAATAATTTTATCGAATAAGTTTAAATCTGATATTAAATATAGAAATCGCTCGTGAAAACTTAAAAATTTATTCAATTAAAATATTCTCGATATATTTCTGCATGTTATATATCGATAGATAAGTGACACATTTTTTCAAATAGATATTGTTTTGAAACATCTGTTCATCGAAAATTGAAATTGTTAGACAAGAAAAATGAATATTAGGTAAAAAAAGTTTATTCACTCGATTACTATTTTTCCTGATCGGCGGGCAACATTTGAATTCAGTAAAACCTGCTGGAATCTCTTCCGCGGCTAATACCAGGTAGTGATAGCACGTTTCCACGGTTAAAGGTGCACCACGAGTTTTGGCATCCTTTATCAATGCCAAACATTCCGCGCTTGACAAATGCACTATGTGGCATCGAAAGCTTGAGAATTTTATTTAAAAAAATTATTTTTATATATATAGAGAACATCAAAACATCAAAACCAAATCTCTCTTCCTCTTTGACTTACTTATATTTTATGCACCAATCACAAATTAATTTTACGGCATCAAATTCCATGATATCAGGTCGTGTATGTAAGAAAGTGTCATACAACCCTGGATCGTCTAAAAATATATTATACAATCCAAAAAAATTGATTCCGCAAAAACTTAAAAGTGTTATATTCGTACGTACCTTTTAATAAATTCATTTTTTCATCTCGCTCGAATTCTGCGTGAAACTGCAAACACATTTGCGATTAATCGTCGCGAATAGATTTATAATAACGAGAATGTAAGTGCAATGCATGATGCAATAGATACCGCCAGCACAGTCTTTGTAGATAGTAATTCCGAAATAGTTTTCTTCACATCATCCACAGAGACATGTGGAAATTCATCGACTCCGCTCGGACATAAGAAACACTTAAAACCGACTATACCTGCGTCTATTAACGATCGCAACTCGTGCTAAAAATTGCAAAAGAAAAGAGGGAGATTAGTCACATAAGAAAATTGCTTAGAACACTTCTTTTTTTTTACAATTTTATTATTCTCTCTAAGTATAGTACTCTCTCTCAATTACTACTTGTCCATTCAATATACTTTGTCACGTTTTTATACTGTATTATTACTATACGTAAATGAAAATGTACGTATATTTCTGAAATGCTATTTTTTCAGACAATGACTAATGATCCAAGAGACTAGTAGTTTTCATAGAATAAGTATTTTTTTACATTGACATTGAGAGTAATTGATACATATACATTAGTCATTTTTAACAATGCGATTTCTGCAATTTTAAACTTGTCTCCAACTTGTGTAGCAAAATTACACCAAAGATTGACACATTTATCATTCGGGTCGTAGCTTTCGAGTGAGAAGCAGATGCTGAATCATGCTAATCCACATTCAGCGAGAGTACAATATCAATAAAGTATTTTTATCGTGTTTAGGTCTCTGGCCGTTTCAAAGTAAACTCGTAAGAAATCTGATACCGATTTGCTTCCTCGTGATTGAAATAAGTTACTATCCGTTAGAGGTAATATGTATTAATTAATACATTTTAGTCTACAAGCGTCCGATTAGCATGTCATTTATAAGAAGTATCAATATTTTACAATAAATACAATTTTTTATTACGTAACATATTCTATGAATCGTTATCATACCAATACTGCGTTCAGATATTGATGTTATATGATCATTGGGAAGATATGCAATTGATTTTCGATTGCTGTTACCAAATTGTTTTGCTAACCACTTTTGTCACAAAGCTACTGAATGAGTATTTAAATTACAATAAGGTATATAAGTTAAAAAATAATCTTTTCTTCTCTATATCTTTCAACTATTATTTCAGTAATCTCTTGTTTTATATTTGTCCCTAATTATTTTTGTAATTAATTGTTACAATGTTCAGATACAATGTTTATATAAAACCATGGATATTCATTGGAATATATTTACGAAAGAATCGGAACGTCGAATTCTTAAAGATTATTCCAATATATCACGAAAATTTACAATATTTTATTCGAGTAAGTACGTCATGTTGCAAAATATACGTATATGATTATATATTATGAGCAATGTAATGTTATCCACTGACGTTAAGTATTTAACAATAAAATTCTACATAAAGCAAATTTTTCATGTGTATATAACTTTCATGTGGAAATTAACAAATGTGTATAAGAATATATAATACTTTTTATAATTTATTGCAGTGATGCTGTACTCCATGATAACGATATTTCTATTAATTCCATTAACTCCGGTTTTCCTCGACATTATACGACCTCTTAATGAATCGCGTCCACGATTCTTCGCAGTCGCTGTGGAGTTAAGGATAGATCAAGAGAAATACTATATACCAGTTTTTTGTTACAATTTCGGTATAATAATATTGGGCGTAATTATCATGGTTGGTGTCGATACTACGTACGTCGCTTACACTACTCATGCTTGTAGTTTATTCTCGATCATCAGGTACAGTATTTACACGATATTTTAAGGCTAGGTTATTCCATCTTTCGGTAAACTTCAGCTTACTGTCTTATTCTTTTACTCTCTTATGCTCTTACTCTTTTACTCTTTTGTAAGAGTAAAAGAGTAAGAGCATAAGTAAAATATATCTAGTAATAAATTACCACATAGTTTATCTGAAGGTGGAACAATCGGTTCTTACTCTTTCACTCTTTTGTTTATCCAGTAGATAAATTATCAGTGATAATTTATCACATAGTTTATCCAAAGATGGAATAACCGGTCTTTAAATCCTCTTGCGAAATACGAGTACGAACACGAATTTATTTTACAGTCAGCAATTCGAGGAGATACTATTAAAGTTGAATGTCACGAAACAAATTAGCAAATATGAACTTTATTTGAACAAGGATTTTGAATTGTTGAGCGAGAAAGAGAGATATCGGCAATATATAATATGCTTAAAAAAATATCAGCTTGCTTTAGAGTAAGCTATTCTGAATAATCTTTGCAATTATCGTTCAATATACAGGATTAATTTATATTAAAATATTTATAGTGTTGTCTCATAGGTTTGTCAATATATTGAATTCGACATATCAAGTCAGTACATTATTTTTATTATTATTGAATGGTATAACTATAAGTCTGGTTGGAATTCGAGTAAGTATTATATAATTACTATATGAATTAGACAATGTAAGAAAAAATATATATTTGTTACAAGAATATAAGAGAAAATAAATATTACGACAAAACAAAAATTCTTCATAAAGAATGTTTTCAATTATTCGCTGTTTTATCGATGATATCGAGCCATTCTTGTTTTCATTTAAGATCTGAATGTTATTAAGCATATATAATAACAGTTTTCACCAAAATTATTATATCACGATATAAATTTTGTAAAGATAATGTTACGTTTCATACAGATACATAACAATATTAATTTATTATAGATCGTTTATGTATTAAGCCAATTGAAAGAAATAATGAGGTATGGCTTTATAATCATTGGTATGCTAATACAACTCATGATCGTATGTTATTCTGGTCAAAAGCTAATAGATGAAAGTCAGAACATATTTTACCAAGCGTAAGATTCATTTTATATTAATTATTTCTGTGTATATATGCAAACTATATAATTATACTCTATACATATATACAACATATGTATACATAATGTATATATTATTAGGATTGGGTAAGTTAACTTTTTTTAAACTAACAATAAGTTAAGTTAAAGTTAACAGCCTTGAAAATTTAACTTAATTAAAATATTTAAAATACAAGTTAATCCATAATAAAATTAATTGAATTAAAAGTTAAGTTAATAAAAAAGTAATTGAAAAGTTAAAAGTTAAATTTGGTTTTAAAAAAAAATCAAAAAAAAAAAAAAGAAAAAGTTTAATTATTTTATATAATATTTTGTATTTTCCCTTTTTCACAACTTATTTATTAAAGAATCTGGTTATTTTTGTTCACAAGTAACGATTATACAGTATAAAATTACTAAATTATATACTCATTAACCTCTCGCATTGTATTTGAGAATTGACTTCAAAAAAATCAAATTAAAAGTTAATAGTTACCGATCAAATATAACTAAATTAAGTTAAAAAGTTAAGAGTCTAAGATGTAACTAACAATAGGTTAAGTTAAAATTAATTAACTTTTTAACTTAACTTTTATCTTTTTAATTTAGCATTTCCATCCTTGATATATATATATATATATATA
>NW_017298619.1:1066072-1072500 GCF_001594075.2 Trachymyrmex cornetzi | reverse complement strand
ATATATATATATATACATATATATACACACACATATATATATATATATATATACACACACACAGGGTGAATCAGAGTCGTTGAACAAGCTTTTTACTCTATAAGAGAAAATAATTGACTGCATACGTTATAATTCAATTAGGTATGAAATCGATAATTTTCTCATAGAGTAAAAAGTTGGTTCAACGACTTCGATTTACCCTGTATACAGGGTGTTTCATTTTAAGTGATATGGTCGATTATCTCACGAATCGATGATTTTATTGAAAAATTTTTCGAACGAAAGTTGCATGGCTTGAAGGGGGACACATGATGGAAATGTGGACTTGACCTTCAGTGATCTTGTCAAAATCAGGTCAAGGTCATTGGTTTTTTAAAATTCCATTTAAAAAAACATTAATGACCTTGATTTTTTATGACCCCTATTTTTTATTACATATTTTTGTAGCTTATCTCGAGAGTTTTCCAAAACATTATAATAAAGTTACTTTTCGTTAAGTACTTGTTAAGTTATAAGGCAAGACCGATCACTGATCCGATCAACTAAGGCAAGACCGATCACTGATCCGATCGATTAAGGCAAGATTGGGACTGATCAGGCCAATTAAGGCAAGATCGATTCGAATATATCTTTAGCCGTTGATAAGATGTTTAAATGGAGCTCCATTTTCTTGCAGACATAGCCTCAACCGTTTCTCAAAATTTTCTAGCGTTGAAATTAAAATATTTTGAGGACTGTGTGTGTGTGTGCTACGATAAACATTAGTTATTCGATTTTTCATGTCTCCTGCAGATGTTGGCGGAGTTTTGTAAACAATATTTTTTATGTGACCCACACAAAAACCACACAAAGTTAAATCAGGAGCCATGGAGGCAATCGAATATATCCATACCTCCCTATCCATCTTTCATGAAAGATATTATTGAGGTATTCCGTCACAATACGATAAGAATGGGGTGTCGCACCATCTTGCTGCCACCACATTTTTTGTTGAGTAGCAAGATCAATCTCTTCTAAAAGCTCAGGTAATTTATTCTGCAAGGAAGAAAGGAAAGTTTTCCCATTTAAGTGGTTATCAGAAAAGTATGGACCAATCAAATATCCATTTACGATTTCGCACCAAGTGTTTAAATTCCAACGATGTTGATTATCAACACGTTGAGTCCAGTGAGGATTGTATGTGGATCAAATAATGACAGTTATGCCTATGTACGTCTCCGGATGGAACTATGTAGTCATGCTCCTGCACGCGTTATGACAACAGTTTTTAAATCGTCAAAAGCGAAGATGTATGTTCACGCGCCACATGCGCTGCTTCGTGGTGATGGGACTGGGACTACTTCGCGCCTCCTGCACGCCTGCGCGCGGCTTAACAAGGAACTCACAGCAGCAATAATTCCGTCAGCTGTCAAGCGCGATGAGTACCAGAGTCTGTCGCAAGCACAGGTGGAGGCTTGCCTCAACGCCTTCGGTTCGGCCATTTCTCCACTACTAAATCCGAAACTTCTCAGAACTTCGACGAGGAGGCAAAATCAGCTATATTTCGCGGAGGGCATTTATCTACTTTCGGACCACCACTATCACCTTTCTCTCGCTAGGAGAGCCTTCATCAAGTTCTCGCTCAATATCATTGGCAAAAACACCGCATATTCAGCACCCACGGAGGATTTTGTCTTTGGTCAAAATTTTGCCGAGACCCTAAAGGCGGCGCAAGCCCTCGAAAGGACAGGTCGTGATATATTTCGAACGGTCCCGCAGTTAGGTAAGAAAACCTTGCAACCCCGATTCGCCTACTAACTCAGCAGCAAAGCCACCGCTAGAGGGCCAGATCATCGGCTTCGGGAAACCGCAGAGCTTCTGCCCCCCCACCGCCGGCTCGTCGGACAAGAGGTTCTCACCACAGGAGCCGATTCCAGCGCTCTCAATCCTGATCCCGGAGTCGACGCCGACATTAAGTTCCTGTTAGAGGCATTGCAGGGCTATCGCATCTCCTTCATCTCCGAGGCTCCGTCGAGAGCAACCTGCTATGAGCTGCCCTTCTCCCGGAAAGAAGCTGCACTGTGCGACGAGGCAGTGGAGGCCAAAGGGGTCATCGTTCCCGGAAAGCCCCGAGTAGACCAGTTCTTATCACCATTTTTTCTTACAGAAAAAAATCCTCAGGAAGTAAACGCTTTATTTTAAATTTACGAGACCTCATATAAACGCTCGTATAAAGTCGCAGCACTTCAAATTAGAGGATTGGCGTACGGTTATACGTCTAACGCTCCCGGGATCACAAATGGCCACTCTTGACCGGGAGGACGCCTATTTTTCCGTGCCAATTGCCGAAGAGAGCATAGAAAATTCTTACGCTTCCGATGACGCGACACAATTTATGAATTCGCCGCGTTATCATTCTTTCCACGGCCCCCTACATATTTATAAAAATCCTCCGGCCGGTGGTCACATATCTGCGCAAAAAAGGTTTTTAACCAGTCATATATGTTAGTGATTTCCTGCTCTTAGGTTCCTCCAGCGAAGAATGCCGGGCCAACGACGCAGCATCCCTAAATTTCAGGCGCTAGGATCGCTTCAATTTCTCGAAATCCTCCTCAGATCCATCCTCCAGCTGCCTATATCTAGGCTTCATCTTCATCTCTACCGAATAATCTATTGCAATATTTCCCCCACCGTCGGGAGAACCTCCGTCGCCTGACTTCCAACTTGCCAGTCTAGCTGTCCCATAAAAGAATTTGCAAGTTTCATTGGATCGCTCGTCTCCATATACCCAGCCGTACAGTATGAGCTTCTCTACACTAAGCAGTTTGAGAGGAAAAAATTCTTGGCCCTCTTAAAAAATAACAATTACGCGGCGGTAATAGAGGTCCCATCGTACATCAAGGAGGACTTTAACTAATGGAGCAACAATTTTGCTCCCCATCCCAATCCAACATGCTTAGGTCGGGTAAGTTTGTTCGGATTTTCTCCGATGCCTCTCTAAACGGGGCGCCGCCTGGGGAGAGCTTCGCACTCATGGTTGGTGGTCTGACTCCAATAAGTAGCTCCACATAAACGCGCTCGAGCTTATGACGGCCTTTAACGGCCTAAAATGTTTTGCAACAGATCTGCGGGATTACGATATTTTGCTTCGCGTCGACAACACGACGGCTCTATCTTACATCAACAAGTTCGGATTCATTTGGTTCCCCCAGCTCTCGGCTATTTCTAGACAAATTTGGCAATGATGCGAGGAGCGTAACATTTTTATTTTCGCTTCGTACATTGCCTCTATAGAAAATTATATGCAGAGTCTCGAGTGGCAGACCCCGACACCGAATGATCGCTCTCCAGGAAAGCCTTTAATAAAATAACTGAAGTTTTCGGTCCGTTCGAGATAAATCTATTTGCATCAGTGATTAATAACAAATGCGAAGCCTACGTATCCTGGCTCAGTTGCGGTCGACGCGTTTACCCTCGCGCGAGAGGGGCTAACTTTCTACGCGTTTCCCCTGTTCGTCCTGTTGCCGCGGGTCCTGAGGAAAATAGTAGACGACGGGGAGGACCCTTTCCTTGGGGATCGCGAGTGTATCAGGGGAGCTTTCGCATCTCATCTAGTGCCACCAGCAGCCATTTTGGCCTCCTTAGCAGATTCGACGGTCAAACAATACTCACGCTCTACGCTCGTGGTGGATTTTCTGCCGACGCCACGACGTATCGCTTTATTCTCCATCAACTCCTCAAATGCTGGAGTTTCTAGCCCAAAAAGTACCCAAGACTTCCTCTTACTTGAGCGTAAACATCATAAGATCAGCTGTCTCTCTAATTTCACATAATGAAATTGGGAATCACCCATTAGTCAGACGATTCTGCAAAGGCGTGGCGGCTATCAAACCGCCCCGACCGAAATACGAATATGTGTGAGATCCAGCCCCAGTAATCGATTAATCTCCATCTATTCGTACAGCTCGCCCCCTCTGAGAGTCGTCACCTAAAAATTAGCTCTCTTGTTAGCTCTCGGAACGAGCCATCGAACTCAAACTCTCGGGGCCATTAGAATATCTTAGATATCTCTAAATAAGAAACTCATAATCCGTAATACGGATCGGATCAAAACTTCGACGCCGGAACGCAGTCAGCCCTTTTTGTTTTTCGCGATTAATTAATCACGAAAATTTGTGTATCGTTCGTCTCACGGAACATTACTTAAGTGTGACCAGAGAATTGCGACCTCTCTTCTGCGACTCTTTGTTTATCTCTTTCGCCAAGCCCCATAGAGCAGTAACGTCCTAAACAATAGGCCGTTGGATAAAACAAAGCCTCGAGGAATGCGGCGTTGATACCACGGTGTTCACAGCTCACAGTACTCGCCATGCCTCGACCTCACGCGCTGCAGAGAGAGGCGTTTTCGCTGGATTCGATCAAACGTGCCGCAGGTTGGATTGGCGAATCCCGGGTGTTCGCCGAGTTTTATAATAGACCCATCCTGAACTCGAAGGATTTTGATAACATAATTCTCTTTCCCTAGACGTACCAGCGCCCAACGCGCAAAAGACGCGGCTCGATTCGCCGACGCAAAAAAAAAGAGAGAGAAAAAAGGAAAAGCTTAGATTTTTAAGACACTCTTTGTAAGGGCCAGGGGCAACTCTTTTTGCGTATCCTCTGTAAGGTACAATACATTTTGTTTTACCCCTGGCCGTCTTCCCGGCCAATCTCTTCTGCGGCGAATCGCGGCTTTAAACAGCTACATAGTTCCATCCAGACGAGACATAATATGGGCATAATTGTTAGATTGAACGAACTTATCTGTGAAGTTCGATCCTAATTATGCCCTTTGTCTCGTCCGGATGGACTTCCCATCTCTTTTATACTTTTTCTTCTCTGCCCTCCCATAAATCAGTGATTCGTCGGGAGTTTGGAACTTATGATGGTTCCTGCACACTGGACGCGGAAACGCTTGCCGCGCGGCAAAATGAGACGCGGTAACCAATGAACACATTAGGAGCTGTAAGCTTATTGGCTACCGTATCACATTTTGCCGCGCGGCAAGCGTTTTCGCGTCCAGTGTGCAGAAGCCACGAGACCCGTAACGCGCACGCCGCGCGCAAGCGCGCAGGAAGTGCGAAGTAGTCCCAGCACCGCGAAGAAGTGCACGTGGCGCGTGAACATACATCTTTGCTTTTGACGATTTAAAAGCTGTTGTCATAATGCGTGCAGAAACACAACTACATAGGGTGCGTTCCGTTACTCGCATGATGCGCATAATGCATCGTTTATCCTTGTTGCTCACCAAATGTTAAACAAGGACAATGGATGCATCATGCACATCATGCGCGATACGGAACGCACTTATCGTTCCATCCGGACGAGACAAAGGGCATAATTAGGATCGAACTTCACAGGTAAGTTCGTTCAATCTAACAATTATGCCTGTTGAGTTGTCCATTGTTATGAAATGAGGCTTCGTCACTGAAGAGAACATACCAGAAAAAAGTTAGATCTTCTCTTATCATTTGTAATGCCCAATGACAAAATTGTCTTCTTAGCCTCATATTATTCTCACTTACATCTTGGATTAAAGTGATGTGGTAGGAATGGAATTTATGTCTTTGTAAAATTCTTCACAGTGACGTAAGAAATTCCTAAATTACGTTGCAATTCTCTAGTTGAAATATGAGGATTCAAGTTTATCATTACTAGCACTGCTAATATACGCGGATCAACTGCTAATAACATCATCTTCAGCATTTATTTACTTCTGGTTTCTCTAACGGATTCTTCTACGCTCTCATTATAAAATTCTTCTTATCTGCATTGCATTTGGATGTCGTCTAAACAGATATGTATTACAATCTTTCTGCTCTACAATAATTTCGTCCAGCTTGACCAAGCACAAGAATAATATCAACGATTTCATTTGAACTGTAAATTGCCATTTTGAAAAAAGCTTTGAAAAAGTCCACTAATGTAAAAAAATTGAAAGAAAAAGCTATACGAAAAAAAGAGGAAAGTTAAATTGTTCAATTGAAAAGGATTGGACTCAATTCTGTGCGCGTGAGCGTATTTCAAGCAGTGTGGATAGATCGCGGAGACGCGCGCGCGTAAGAATCCCGCTCATACGCGTATGCATACATGGATAACGCTGGCGGTACTGTAACTTTCAAGCTTCATAACTCGGAAAGTACTCAATAAAATGTAACTGTATTATAGTGTTTTGGAAAGCTCTCGAAATAAGCTACAAGAATATGTAATAAAAAATAGGGGTTTTCATTTAAAAAACATTAATGACCTTGACCTGATTTTGACAAAGTCATTCAAGGTCAAGTCCACGTTTTTATCATATGTCCCCCTTCAAATCATGTAACTTTTGCTCCAAAATTTTTTAATAAAATCATCGATTCGCGAGATAATCGATCATATCACTCAAAATGAAACACCTTGTGTGTATATAT
>NW_017298619.1:1065415-1065872 GCF_001594075.2 Trachymyrmex cornetzi | reverse complement strand
TGGCGGTACTGTAACTTTCAAGCTTCATAACTCGGAAAGTACTCAATAAAATGTAACTGTATTATAGTGTTTTGGAAAGCTCTCGAAATAAGCTACAAGAATATGTAATAAAAAATAGGGGTTTTCATTTAAAAAACATTAATGACCTTGACCTGATTTTGACAAAGTCATTCAAGGTCAAGTCCACGTTTTTATCATATGTCCCCCTTCAAATCATGTAACTTTTGTTCCAAAATTTTTTAATAAAATCATCGATTCGCGAGATAATCGACCATATCACTTAAAATGAAACACCTTGTGTGTATATATGTATATACAGGGTGTCCCATAACTCTCCTGACAAATATCAGGGACAGGTAGAGCGGATTAAACTGAGACGGAACGTCTTCTACCATTTTTTAATTTTCGCAATAGTTAACGAGATATTTATTCATAAAAATATCCAAATTCGCCCGGC
>NW_017298619.1:1064683-1064908 GCF_001594075.2 Trachymyrmex cornetzi | reverse complement strand
TGTTACGACATAATTTTAATTCATTATTAAAAATCGTAATTTTTTAAGAATTCAACACATTAGACTAAATTTCTTTTATGCTATTAAAAAGTAAAACGCGCACGCGCTTGCCATATGTACATTTTAGGATTATTTTCAAAATAAATATTCTTTGTTAAAGATTACTTCCTAAAAGAAGAGATATTAAGTAACTGCTTTGACTTTGTGTGTGTGTAGAATTGCTAT
>NW_017298619.1:1064348-1064657 GCF_001594075.2 Trachymyrmex cornetzi | reverse complement strand
CACAGAAAATGCACGCAAACAATTTTTCTATGTCGTAAATAATTTTATTATGATACAAATAGTCAGGAAATAATTCACAATTTAAAACGCGGAGACTAGCGCGACAAAAGTTCACTTTAGAGCGAACTAAACTGTGTTCTTGGAAAGAGTTCTCAATTTTCTTAATTTTCGTAACCGAGATATTAATTTCTAATATGTTTCCGAACATACGTGCATGCAAAAATAAATTTTTTGTAAAAATCAAAATTTCGTTTTGATATGAACAGAGAGAATGATCATAGCTCAAAGAATAATTATAGCTGGAAATTC
>NW_017298619.1:1058825-1064069 GCF_001594075.2 Trachymyrmex cornetzi | reverse complement strand
TATATATACATATAAGAATAGTCTCTTTCTATTTATAAACATCTATTATGTTGACTTCTGAGATTTATAAAGTAACTTTGGATTTTTTTGTAATTATAATTAATCGTTCAATATTCTTTACTATACAAATAAAATGTTTTTAAAAGCAAAAGATAATGAAAGGATGTCGCACAAACCTTATGAAAATTGAATTTCGGTCGACTTGGCTGAAAATTTGACATGTTGTAGATCTTATCATCCTGATAAAAAGTCTTCACAGGCATGATCCCTTCTAATGGACCATTTTACCTTTAAGAGGCGAAACATCACTCTTCGAAACGAGTTAATCTACAATATCTTATTTTTAACGCGCAGTGCATTCCTACGTCATTATTTGCAATTTCTGTGTATATTTTTAAGTACAAAAAGTTATACAAATAATATTGACTTGATTACTTTTTACAAAAAGCTATAAAGGTATCGAGGCCGATAACTTGATTTTAGAGATTTAAGCACTCCGATTTGTGAGAGGCGAAGGGACTCATAATAAATAAGCACTTCGATTTGTGAGAGGCGAGGGGCTCACAATAATCAAGTACCCTAACTTGTGAGAAGCAAGGGAAACTCATAATAATCAAGCACTCCAATTTGTGAGAAGCAAGTCAATATTATCCTTATAACTTTTTACTTAAACATATAAATAGAAAATACAAATAATGACTATAAATAGGAATGCATCGTACTCGTTGAAAATAAGATATTGTAGTATTAGTTCGTTTTGAAAAATGACATCTCATAGAGGCGAAACGGTTCATTATAGGGGATTGTACCTGTGGAGACTTTTTATCAGTACAAGATCTACAACATATCAAGATCTACAACATATCAAATTTTCAGTCAATTTGACCGACGTTCAATTTCCATAAGATTTGTGCAGGATCCTTTTTTTCGCTTTAAAAAGTTAGATTGCAATCTGTAATATTTACTTTTTTGCATTATACATATATTAAAATATACAAAAATTTACAAATAAATTTAATATTTTACTCAAATACAAAATTGCATATAAGTCTTTCTCTCCTTTATAAATTTATTCTTTCAGATACGCTGTAAAATGGTATAAATTCTCACCGAGATTAAAATCGCTGTTGATCATGACTCTTTATAGGAGTGTTATTCCTTCTAGTTTATCAGCAGGCAATATGATTCCATTGTCAATGACAACTTATGCTATGGTAAGAAAGAAAATCTACAATTTACAAATTGATTTGCAATGTATGGAAAATAACTTATACGTTTGTATGTGATCAAAGGTGATACGAGCAGCCTTATCTTACTTTATGACATTCTTATCATTTAAAGGCTAGTTATTTTGTATTACGTTGTATCTCATTGTGAAGTGACCGAGTAACTGACTATATAGAGACTAAGCACTTCTTTTAGGCATAAGAAGCACTTAAACTGATTGCATCTGCGCTTACTAGAAATTATAGTCCGCATAAAGAATTGTAAGCGAAATATGAAATTGATCAATAAAACGATGATACAAGCACATTGTCTGTTCTTATTCTCACAAGGTTGGGTAATGCTAAGTTAAAAAGTTAAAAAGTTAATTAATGTTAACTTCATTTAGTTACATTTTAGGCTCTTAATTTTTCAACTTTACTTAGTTATATTTTATGGGTAACTATTAACTTTTAATTTAATTGTTTAAAAGTTAACATCAGGGTTGTGTAGTTATATGGACCCTATGTTCGGATTATATGCTTATACATTTGTGTCCATCGATGTATTTTTCTTGAAATTTTAAATAATTTCAAATATTTCATTTACATTTAAATAAAGAATAAAGAAGTTTGAAAGCAATCTGTCGTCATGACCTCCTTGAAAAAAATGTTTCATGTATAATTATATATAATTCTATATAATTATATAAAAAATTTATATAGTTGTATATAATTATATATAAAATATATCCATATATATAACATTTTTTTCTCGGGCTAAAATCACGATTTTCTCGAAAAATACGCAGAAGTGCAATTTACTGCTTTACAGAGATTATTTTTTGGTGCCTCAGAATAATCACGAAAAGGTGATTAAAATCCTTGAAATACATATGTGAGTCTTTCCTTGTTAGTTAAAAAAAGTTAATTTTTAACTTAGTTTTTAAATTTAGTTAAAAAAAAATTAATTCGAGAAATCATGAAATAAAATAAATTTAACTTTTAACTTTTTTCAATTATTTTTTTTCATTAACTTAACTTTTAATTTAATTAACGTCACTATGGATTAATTTTTATTTTAACTAAGTTAAATTTTCAAGGCTGTTAACTTTAACTTACAAGGGGAACACCAGGTGATGGGGTCGGGGATTTTTATGCGCTTTTTACAGGCTATTTTTGAGCGGAAAGAAAAACGATACGTGTCCAGCCGTTTCAGCCATTGACCCATAGTTTCGACGAAATCGATTTTTTAAATAATTATTGTAATAATTTGAAAAACGTACTGTATAAACTGTATAAATGAAAATATTAGTATCTTTATAAATTTCATTTTATTTTAATGTTATTAGTTTTAATTACTTTTTGATTGTAATGAAATTTCATAAAATTTTTTATATATTAGTATTATAGACAATTAAACACTCATTTATGGAACATTTATTATTATCATCGTCGTCGTTATTGTTATTCACATGAAAGCATAAATAAGATTGTAATGAAAACTGTTACAGTTTCTGATGAAATTAGAAATTGGAAATTATGATTAGGAACAAGTAAGTCATATGTTTGTAATCTTCTTTTGATTAACATTAATCGATTTATTAATAATATTTGAAAACTAATCGTGTTTTATAGGCGTACATTGTACGGGCTGATATAAATCATAAAAATAAGAAAAACATAAATATTTATTGTATTGTAAACATCTTACAAATGAATTTTAGAATGAATTTCATTTTGGAATGAAAAATTTGGTTCTCATGAAAATTGATTCCTGAAAGAAGCTATTTCCATAATGTCAATCAAATCTGTTTTCCGCCAGATATTAGAAAAAGTTATTGTGTTTGCAACAAAAATTCATTTGTAAGATGTTCACAATGCAATAAATATTTATATTTTTCTTGTTTTTATGATTTATATATTATCCCGTATAATGTACATATACAAAACACGATTAGTTTTCTATTATTATTCATAAATCGATTAATGTTAATAAAAAAAAGGTTACAAACATATGAGTTACTTGTTCCTAATCATAACTTCCAATTTCTAATTTCATCAAAAACTGTAACAGTTTTCATTACAATCTTATTTATGCGTTCATGTGAATAGCGACAACGACAACAATAACGATGACAATAATAAATATTTCATAAATAAATGTTTAATTATCTATAATACCAATATGTAATTTCATGAAATTTCATTACAATCAAAAAGTAATTAAAACTAATAACATTAAAAATTGTAAACAATAAGGAGCATCCAGCCACAACGCTTGATGCGTTTAGTTTAAAATATATATTTCAAAATAAAATTAAACGTTTCGGTCTAACATGTGACCATCTTCAGTACATTAAATTTACATATTATAATTAAAATTAAAACATCCAGTTGATCAAGATAAAAACATAATAACTATACATATTAAAAAATTCATGAAGTTATAGTATGTAACGCCACAAATTCGCAATCGTATGTATTGCCGCAGAGAGAGATATATTGCATGTAGAAAATCTTTATCGTGAAATTTATATATAAAATTTGTATCCGTCGACTACGTGATTGCCAGATGCACGTATTTGCTGATATATGTTCCTCTAAGAAGTCTACAATTCTTTTTCAATATTGCGTTATGTAAAATGATTTGAAATTTTATATATTGGAAATTTATTAAATAACATAAATATCAGCGAATACGTGCATCTGGCAATTACGTAGTCGACGGATATAAATTTTATATATAATATATATTTCACGATAAAGATTTTCTACATGCAATATATCTCTCTCTGCGGCAATACATACGATTGCGAATTTGTGGCGTTACATACTATAACTTTATGAATTTTTTAATATGTATAGTTATTATGTTTTTATCTTGATCAACTGGATGTTTTAATTTTAATTATAATATGTAAATATTTAATGTACTGAAGATGGTCACATGTTAGACCGAAACGTTTACCTAATTTTATTTTAAAATATATATTTTAAGCTAAACACATCAAGCGTTATGGCTGGATGCTCCTTATTGTTTACAATTTTTAAACTTAAGCCACTTATTATTTTACTTATTTAATAACATTAAGTCATATTTGGGTTTGGAAGAGCAACTTCCGCCTTGTTTATAGTCTTTTTCACTAAACAGCATCTGATGATATATTCGTGATTGCATATTTTGATGCCGGCCGACAGATACAATATGTTCTTTGCTGTGGTATTTGGCACGTTCATGATGAGTATTGTGTTCTCGTACTCGTTCTCTGGTATCTTCTCGAAATCCTCATAGATCTTCCCGCCGTCTGCTATGATCTGCTCGTGAAGTCTTTCGCGTACGAAGTGTCAAAGTAATTTCCTCCATTTTCTACTTTATTACTAATTAATAATACTTTATTAATAATACTTTGATTAAAGTATTTCCCTTCGAAACAAATCAATTTTGGAGACGAAAAACGGCAGGAATTAAGTTTAACACCTAATATATATTTCGCTTATTGTTAAACATAAAAAACACTTCAAAATCAATTGCATGTACATTTATTTACTATAACACATTTCATGCTAATAATGTAGATGAAATTGAAATATGGATTATCAAAATGCATTTTCATTCACTTTATATTCCTTTACTCGTAATCTCTTTAATCCTCCAATCAATCTTTTATAAAACCAAGGTATTATGAGGTGTACATGAGGGTTGGAATCGAATTCAGAACCCGACTATGAATCAATCACTCTCACCTTTCATTCCGCAATTTTATATCAGTATTTGTGACGGTAATAACTGATCAATAAAATAACAAGACAGGACACCAAGTGTTCATTCTCATTCTCATAAATACTTGCATAGTACTGTTAAAGTATAACATGTTATTATTTTGTATATGCAAGTGTTCAACCAGAAAAAGTATATCTCAAGTGCTTTTTGAAATATAAGAATGGGGAATGGAAGAATGGCAGTTCAGTTTCAAGATACATAGTTATATATCACTATGGTAGCTAGATCAGGGAATGGAAGTAACTCGTTACTTGTAAC
>NW_017298619.1:1056971-1058139 GCF_001594075.2 Trachymyrmex cornetzi | reverse complement strand
CGAGTTACTTTTAAAAATCGGTAACTAGTAACGGTAACTTGTTACTTTTCCTACTGGGTAACGAGTAACTGTAACTTGTTACTTTTAAAAAGTAACTTTCCATTCCCTGAGCTAGATCATATGCTAACGATTTTTGACAACCTACAATTTCATACTGCTGGAAACTTGGTCTTGAAAAAAACGATGGCACATATGCGTGTCATTCGTATCGTAGCACTCAAATAGCAATATCATGCTGGTGCATGTTCTACGAGAGTATAATGTCAATAAAATATTATTATCACACTTGGGTCTTTGGCCATTACAAAATAAATTCGTAAGAAGATTGTTACCGATTTTGTATCTTGTAATTCACATTAGTTCGCTTCCTTTTGAGGTAATAATGCGTCAATACGTTTTCGTTTACATGAATTCACCCGGGAAAAAAATAGCCTATGTATGTATAAATATACATGTATGTATATATAAATATATAATTATATATATCAAAAACTTGAAAACTATAATTAATCCAGTTTTATTATTAAAATAAATTTTATTGCTTAATATCACATTCCAGATCACCCACATGACGATGACCGGCGCGTCATGGTGGGGACGGTAGGCCGTCCTGCCGGCAGCAGTACATGATCAGTAGGCTGTTTGGACGCTCGTATTCGCCTATCTTTAAACGTTAATATCTCGTTAAATATTGCGTCAACTGCAAAATGGTACAAAACTGTTTTGTTCCCCTTGATCCAATCTATGTCACCACTGTGTTTCGGTAACATTTTCCGAGACACCCTGTATACATATACATATACACAACAATATATAATATCAAATAAGATATTATATATAACTCTACTTAAATTTGTATAGATATAATCATATCTCCGGGAAAAAAATTGTCTATACATAATCATATATAAGTATATGTGTACAATTGTATAATAAATATATAACTATATAAAAAATTACATAAAAATATATTAAATAATAAAATGATACATAATTTATACAGGGTGTCCCGACCTTTTTTGCCAATCACTTTTGTGTAGATAGAACGGATTAAACTGAGCCGAAAAGTCCTTTACTATTTTGTAATTTTCGCAATAGTTAACAAGATATTAATTACTAAAAATTGCAAAATATTAGTCTTGAATAATTTTTTACTCAAATACTATGA
>NW_017298619.1:1055105-1055328 GCF_001594075.2 Trachymyrmex cornetzi | reverse complement strand
ATATGTAAAATAAAAAGACGAATACAGTCATATCTTTAGAATTGAGTTTTGACGCCTAAATAAAAAGATAATTGCATTCTACGAAATTGTGTATTTAGAATTTAAAAAAGTCTGTACTTTTTTAAATTCTAAATTCGACAATAGTGACATCTTTCATTCATTTCTTATATTTATTATATATCGTTGTGTCTCGCTCAAACGCATTCATCTGTCCTTATCTAAT
>NW_017298619.1:1051998-1054603 GCF_001594075.2 Trachymyrmex cornetzi | reverse complement strand
TAAAATACGTACAATTTTTGTATTGCGAATACTCTGTTTCTCTTTCACGGATTCGAAAATCCTTTTCCAGGATTAAAGTATATGCATTAATACGTGACTGTGAATTGGAGTCTACCTGAGAATGATCAAAAATTTCGAAATCGATATATTTTTTACCATTTCTTAGTGTAACATGGCGTCTCAGCTGTCAAGTCGTGACAACATTTGCTTGATATGAAAGTTTTGCAACCTGTACGTACGAAATAATGATTCACAGTCACGTAATTTGCACAAATATACAACGTCGAGTTTTCAGAATTAAATTTAGACTCTTTATCGCGATGAATTCGCAATACGAAAATTGACACGTACGTGTGACTGCGTGTATCATAGGCTGCGTGAGATATTGCTGTGGTAGTATAAAAAGACATGTCGATGTGCGCGCGCGGCGCGACATCTAGTGATTTTTCGGAGTTCGAGCTTTGCTTTAGGATCCCCTTAATTAACTTTTTAGTACTGCATTTTCTTATTAACAACTATTTTTACCAACATGAAGAAATACAGCATTAGAAAATTCTGAAAAAATTCTTAGAGCTCTATGAGAAGAAAATAAACAATTTTTGTCTCTTGCTGTTTTTCTGTAAAGTAGTATTTAAATAAAAAATTATTGAAGACCAATATTCGGCAATTTTTAGTATAATTAATATTTCGTTAATCATTGCGAAAATTTCAAAATGGTAGAGAGTTTTGACTCAGTTTAATCTGCTCTATCTACACAAAAATTTGTTTGGCAAAAAATTGCAAGACACCCTATATATAGAATGTTAAAAAAAGATCAGGACCCCAGATTTACTCGTCGGGAAGATAACGTTTTTGAAAGAAATGTTTTAGAAAAAAGTTGTAAGATATAAAAAGATATATTTACAGATCTTATCAGTTTGATCTTGTGTGACGTCGCCGAGGTCAGATCAAGATCAATTCGATTTTTTTTAATGGGACACCCTATTTTTGATGTCAGAATCTAATAGCTGGTGTTCTAACTGTTGGAGTTTTATTTTCATTTTTGCACAAAAAATTCATTTTTACGTAAAAATGAAAAAAGAGGTATAACCTCCAATGGCTTTGAACTTGACAAATCCAGGACAAATGTTATCCGTTACATGATCCTAAACAACATTCAAGAGGTTTTAGCTGTCGGTCGGATACCTTCCGTAATGCTAATGTCAACGGTACTGTAACTTTCAAGCTTTATAATTCGAAAAATACTTAATGAAAAGTAACTTTATTACAGTGTTTTGAGCCAGCTATTATATTCTGGCATCAAAAATAGGGTGTTTCATTTAAAAAATTAATTTGATCTTGACCTGACCTTAGCGACGCCACCCAAGGTCAAACTGATAAGATCTGTAAATAGATCTTTTTATACTTTACAACTTTTGTCTGAAACATTTCTTTCAAAGACGTCATCCTCCCGAGTAAATCCGGGATCCCGACCTTTTTTGAACACCCTGTATATATTACAATATTATTAATTTAGGATAATTAATTTTACGCTTAGATATTAAGTTTACATGATATGTTGGGAAATATGCAAAGGGCTTTCGAAAATTTTTATTACATTGTTTGTTGTATCTTATTCATCGTTAAGCTTTCAAATGAGTTTTTGAATGACGAGGTATGTATGCGGAAAATATTACTAATGACGCTTTTTAATCATTTTAATGAAATTCTTTATTATGCTCAGATACGATATTCATACAAAGCTATGGAAAATCATTGGAATATATTTACGGGTGAATTTGAAATGCGTATTCTTAAGAATTATTCTAGTCTATCACGAAAATTTACAATAATTTATGCAAGTGAGTGTCTCTCTACGTATAAAATATATAAATAAATTAATACTATATGTTAAAAAATATAGATCTAATAAGTAACTCCATAAAAGATTTCTTTTGTCGACAGAATTAACATTATAGAATTTTTGCAAAGAAAATATTAATTTTAATCTTTTTAACACATTTACATATTTATAAATTTTAAGTAATACATAGTACGAATTTAAATGTTAATTACTACAATATATGTAACCATATATATATATATATATATATATTTTATATATATATATAAGTTATACATATACTTTCTTGAGGCTTCCACGGGTGCTTTCATTATAAAGATTATGCGTTTCGTGGATTTTCTCCGTTTCCAGATCTATTCTTGGAATGTCAATGTTTGGTGAACCTCGCAGTCCACTTCATCAGGGCGAGGAGCAGCCTGATACATACATATACAGGGTGACCCATTTTAACTTAGACAGCCAAATAACTCGAAACATCGCTATTAAATAAAAAAATGTTTGAAACAAAAATTGTTGGATATGAAGGGGCTGATTGAACTATGACCTTGACAATGACCTTGACCTTCATTTTCAAGGTCATTTGAAGGTCAAGGTCATTTTTTAAAATGGGAAGCCCCATTTTTCGTTGAATATTCTTGTAGCTTATCTTGAGAGCTTTCCAAAACACTATAATAAAATATTTTTTCATTAAGTACTTCTCGAGTTATAAGGCTCGAATGTTACAGTACCGCTGCCGACATTAGCATTACGCAAGGTATCTGA
>NW_017298619.1:1033089-1051843 GCF_001594075.2 Trachymyrmex cornetzi | reverse complement strand
TGCTAATGTCGGCGGCGGTACTGTAACATTCGAGCCTTATAACTCGAGAAGTACTTAATGAAAAAATATTTTATTATAGTGTTTTGGAAAACTCTCGAGATAAGCTACAAGAATATTCAACGAAAAATGGGACTTCCCATTTAAAAAAATGACATTGACCTTCAAATGACCTTGAAAATGAAGGACAAGGTCATTATCAAGGTCCTAGTCAATTAGCCCCTTCATATCCAACAATTTTTGTTTTAAACATTTTTTTATATAATCGCGATGTTTCGAGTTATTTGGCTGTCTAAGTTAAAATGGGTCATCCTGTATATTATACGTATACATTATACATATACGTTATACACATACATTAGACTGATAAGAAAAAAAATTTTTTTTAATCGTCCTCTCAGCACAAAAGTTTCCATTTCATACCAAAAGAAACATCCCTAAATTTTTATTTAAAAAAAATTAAGATTTAGAGGTCGCTAGTGAACGATTTTTAAATCGAAGTTTCGAATTTCTTTAACATGTTTGATTTGATGCAGAAATAACTTAATCCGAATTTTAAATGTGGTACTGTATGTTTGTTTGGTCGCTGTACACGGTGCAATAATTCATTTAGCTCTATATACGATACACGTCTTAAGAAATACAGCCCGATTAATGTAAAAAAAATGACAAAATTTCGAGTTCAAGGTCGATTTTAGCAAAATTCCAAGCATTCAAGTGGGTCGTTGCTCCCCTCAAAGATACTTTATTTCAATTAATAAAATCTTTTTTTTTATATTATGTACATTTCATTTTCTAATAAAAAGCTTTTTTATTGTCAAATTGGGGCATTTGATTTGAGGATGTCAAAACCACAAAGAGATATACTTTAGAATTTGTAAAAAAACTTTTTCTGTCCTTAAAAACGTTTTATTATTCAGTTAAATGCAACTTTTAAAGGCCCTGTAGGAGATCCTAGGAAAATTTCAACTGGATCTTGTTCTGGATGAACAGACGTACAATTTGAGGGGAGTAACGACCTATTTGAACGCTTGGAACCTTATTAAAATCGACTTTCAACTCAAAATTTGGTGATTTTTTCACATTAATCGGGCTATATTTCTTAAGGCGTATATCATAAAGCTAAATGAATTATTGTATCGTGTTCAGCAATCAAAAAAGCATACAGTAGTACACTTAAAATCCGGATTAAACCATTTTTGCATTAAATCAAACATGTATTAAGGAAAATTGAAATTTTTATTTAAAAATCGTTCACTAGCGACCTCTAAATCTTAATATTTTTTATAAAAACTTAGGAGTGTTCTTTTGGTATGAAATAATGCCTTTGACCTGAGAGACCGATTAAATAAAAATTTTTTTCTTGTTAGTCTAACACACGGCAGTGTCGCTGCGCGCCGAGACACTACCAGTATCTCCAAATATACGATATACAATATATGATTATACATTTTTTCCAAATAGTTATATAAAAATCAAACAGTTATATATAAATTATATATAAAGCCAAATAGTTATATATATGTATAGTTATATATAATCCTATATGATGTTACATATATCATATTGTATATAAACGTAAGATTATATACAATTATTAGAAATATTTTCTTTCATTTTTTATTTTTTATTTTACATTAGAAATGTGTGGAAGGTTGATAAACTAAGGAAGAAATTCTTTTAAAGATTTGCTTGTTCTTGCTTCATTTTGTAGAAAATCACGAAAAGAATAAAAAATGTTGGCTTTTATTTTATTTATTATAGTTTGAAGGGGGAGGACAAATAATGTAATAAAATTTATTTTCGAAAAAATTAATTATTCATGATCTTATAAAGCCATGGTTATTTTTTAATTAGGTGTATATATAATGTAAGTTTCTTCGGTTTTTTTCAAAAATATATCTATTAATATAAAAAAGCGGTACAAATATTTTAATTAAAGTATTTGTCTTTCGAATCACTTTCTATCATCTTTCAAGTAGCAAATGTCTCGGCGAAAGAAGTGCTTCGCAGTATATCGTTCATATTAAACATTACTTTAAAGTTTTTTATTATCTTTTAAATTGATATAATATTGTTTCCGTAAATCTTATAAATTACGGTAATCTTACAAATTATTAAATCTTACAAATTCTATTCTGGTCGATTTTATCGCAATAAAAATAGTGAATTTTGAAAATCTTATTACAATTATTGGAAACTAGGAATCTAGGAATGTGTATAGGTAATGTAATATTCTTCGTAGATTAAACTCTTTATTCTCTTTGCGTGCCTATACACTCCGCATTGACTCGTATATCTTGTATCTTTTTTGAGATATTTATTTGTTAAAAATAATAAAGTATACAATGACGAACATGGACTTTTTTTCAGCATTTATTTTCAATTAAACTAAAACCATAGTTAATTGTTTGACTGTAAATTGTTGTATAGCTTTCGAAATGTGGGGTGATCCTCGTTTTGCGTTATAAAGTGTACGCAAAGCGTACACTTATGGGTTGGGTTATTTTTCTTGGGGAGTGCCACCCCTCATAGGGGAATGGCATATGTATACTGCCTTTATGCATACACTTTATAACGCAAAGCGAGAGGGGAAGTGCAAATTTAACTCTTTTTATTTATAACTTTTTAACGAATAACAAGCTATGATTAAAACCTGTTGGAAGTCACTCAGGGTCATGATCTTCACAATGTGTATGCCAAGGTTAAGTTGATCGGCGAGGTGTTCGTTATTATAAATAATAAATATTATTATTATATATTTATATTATAACAGTTTTTGAGATATTTTATATGTTTCATTTAAAAATGTGTATTAGAATAAGCTGTAAAATATCTCGTAAATTATTAATAAGAATAATTACAAGAATCATATTATGTAAAAGATCACACAATTCCATTAAAAAAATGACGATGACATTCAGATGATCTTGGAAAATTGCTTTTTCGACAATTAATTTTAACATTAATTATTTCCTTCTAGTTTATTTTATAGAAATTTAAATGGTAAAATCTATTTTATTAATTTAATTATCTTATTGAAACAATTGTGGGATATCGGTTTTTTAACTGATCGAATAAACTACTTCTTGGAAATTCTGTGACATCACAAATCGAAATTGAACGGAATTAAGAGATAAACTAGTTTTTGAAATGCAGGATGGTATACAAAATGTCATTTGCTTTAAAAATAACATAGATATTTATTGTTAATAAAACTAATATTGAACTGATATATAATTAATTATCGAAGCCTGGAAAATTGTCTCTGACGAATAACTGGAGTTAAGTTTAGGACAAAGTTAATGGACAAAGGCTTGTAATCTTTGAATATTCCAATCTAGTCCTTCCTTCCGTTTTAATAAATATAATTCTTTTTGCACGCCTTTATCTAAATTTAAAAATACATCGATGAAATACTATTAATTAGGCGTGTGCGAGTACTTGAGATTTCGGGTTCGGGTCGGGTCGGGAATTTTTTTCGGGATCAGGTCGGGACTCGAATGTTTGTAACGTTCGGGTATCCGTAAATTTCGGGTACCCGAATTTAAAATCAGATCGAGCAGTGATCATGAATGTAGAAACTTTTTAACGGCATAAATATGATGCTTCTTCATGATTTTTCAATCGGGTTAACTGCAATTATAAACATTGAACATAGCATGAGCATATTATACTTGCAATATAATACCTCACTTACAGGTACGTTTTGAATCAATTATAAAAAACGAAATATTCATTCATGCGATACTAGTAGATCCACGCTTTAAAGACCTTCAGGAGAGAAAAGATGGGAGGCCAGAAATAACTTAAAGTAAAAGATTGAATCTATATGAAAATAAAATTAATACAATGGATTAAACCAAGATAATAATGTCCAGGCTATGTCAATCACACGTCAAAACGATGGTATTCCTTCAATATTGCTTTTAAATAAATCACTAAATAAATAATTTTTTTAATTTCAATTTGTTTCATAGGACGATGGAAATTAATGAAATTTTTTCATGATAAAATGGGTAGTATAGAAGAAGAAAAATAACGATCTTTTAATTTCCGCTTAAATGAAAAAATGCAAATTTATATTTCGGAAAGAATTCTTCCCCGAAGTACTGATATAATAGATTGATGGAAGTGCAATTGTACGGGATTTCCAATACTGACAGCAATCGTAAAATAATATATTTTTACAATATTTTTGTATATATATACATATATATATCATGAACTGTTTCTCTTCTTTGTGAACTCTTAAATTTAATTAATCAATTATATAGTTTAAGTGGAAAACCCGATTGAAAAATCATGAAAAAGTATCACATTTATGCCGTTAAAAGTTCCTAGATCTATGATTACTGCTCGACTTTAAATTCGAGTACCCGATTTTAAATTCGAATTTTATATCCGAAATTTAGGGGTACCCAAACATTACAAACATTCGGATCCTGACTCGACCCCGAAAAAAATTCCCGACCCGAACCCGAGCTTGGGTACCTACACACTCGTACCATTAATAGAATCTTGTTGGTGACAAATATCATATTAATCACATCATTACGGTTAAGTATGTTATCCAGAAAAACGTTTAATATGACTGTCGTTTTGATTCACAACCTCTTAGGAGTCTTTTGTATTTGACTTTTTAATACAAATTTTCAGATAATACATGGCTCAACTGCGGGAGTGGACGGAAATGTATTCGAGTCTCTATTACACTCTTTTGTTTTTACAAAAAATTATTTTATATAACTTTCACTTTATGTTAAATATTTTAAGTCAATCATTCATTATTCGTCGTTTCACAAACTGATGTGTCCGTCTTTGTCCAACTGATTCTTAATGTCATATTTAATAGAATTTGTTCATATTAGTTAAAAAACTGATACTCCACAAGTATAGTTCAGTAATTAAGCGATATGACATTTCATTATCCTGTTTTAATAAATATATATTTATTTATAATTTTGTGCATAAATATTGTATATTGCGTATATATAATAATTTATAAATATATAAAACATAAAAAATATGTTTTTATGAAAATGCAGTTACAATGTACATTATGGTAACAATATACATAATGGTTCCAATTAAATCGATATTACTTGATGTTATATTGCCTCTTAATGAGTCACGACCACGATTTTCCGTGTTGTCTATAGAATATAGAATAGATAAAGACAAATATTTCGTACCGCTGTTTTGCTATAACATAACTGTGGTTGTGACGGGTGTAACTATTTTGGTTGGTATCGAGACTATGTATGTTACTCGTACTATTCATGCTTGTAGTTTATTTTCGATCATTAGGTACGTACATAAAAACATAAATAACTTTCCTTTTAAATCCATTTGAAGACAGAGAATTTTACTGAAATTAATTTTATTTAAAAATTTTTATTTCACAGTCAACAATTTGAAAAAATAATATCACAAACGGGTATCAGTATGAAAGCTAGCGAAGGCGGACGCTATATGAATGGCATGAACGCATTATTCAAATCAGCAAGCGAGCAATTGATATACGATGAATACATTATATGTTTAAAGAAATATCAACTTGCTTTAAAGTAAAGAATTTTTAAAAAAATAGTTTTGTCATAGTTTGTGTAATAAATATTGTAGTATATATGTATATATGAAATTTTTTTAATATTAATATTATTTTACACACACAGGTTTGTTGGTGTACTAAATTCAGTGTACCGAATAGTAGCATTAATGTCGTTACTTATATATGGTGTACTTTTCAGTTTCATTCTACTTCTAGTAAATATTACAGTTATTATTTATAAACTATTTACTTTTGTAAAGAAGAAAAAATTAACACTATCTATTAATAAATATTAAAAGTTAAACAAAATATAATATAATATACTATATTTTATATATTATAGATGATATACGAGTTGGATGAACTCGAGCAGCTATTTAGATATATTGCAGTAACTATAGGCGTAACATTGCAGCTGATAATCCTATGTTATCCCGGTCAAAAATTATTGGATGAAAGTCAAAATGTGTTCTATCAAATGTAAGAATTTTTCTCTTTTGCTTAATTTGATATTTATCATTAATGCTAATAGCAATTCCAGATACAAAATGGTTGTCATATATTTTTATACATTATTCTGGAAAATATGATTTTTCGGTTTAAAAAGTTCTTAATATTATATTTATACGTTTATTATATTTAAAAATTAATACAATGTTGGTTTTGTCTTATTGCAGGATTTTAAGTTTCTGTTTTTTTCATTTTGTGCATGAACTATTCATATATAAATATAATACATATACAGGGTGTCTCAAAAATAGAGTAGGAGCCGCATTGGGAGCCTAGAATGGATCAAGCGGAACAAAAAACGCCACCGCCGCCGCCGCTGTCGAGTGAGGCGCAATGGTCCGTACTATGAATTCTCACAGCGCGGCTTCACCGCACATTGACTGAGGGTGCTTTTTCATGCTGACGTTCAACGCTCATTTTCAGCGTCAAAACAGGTCACGTGATCAAAATTTATGCTTGGTATTCGTTAATTTTGATCACGTGACCTGTTTTGACGCTGAAAATGAGCGTCGAGTGTCAACATAAAAAAGCAACCTGAGGTGTTTCCTTTTTTAATTCGAAAACTACAGCGAATATCTTAAAATGATATAAAACTTTTTTGTTCCTCTTAACCCATTCTACGTCTCCAATGCGGCTCCTACCCTATTTTTGATACACCCTGTATATACATCATTAGAACATGTACATATATTTACTCAACCGGAAATGATTAGTCAAATCAAATCGACGTTAAATCAATATCGATAAATGTCAATGTTAAATACTGATTGATATTTTTGTCATTTTTTACTTCATTATAATTGTTACTTGTTAATTTAACAATTACAAATATTTTTATAAAATAATATTAAGTGAAAATCGAGAAATATTTAACAGAAACAAGCAAAGAAGGCTACATTCGGTCAAGGCGAATCTTGGTATCTAAGTAAATACTTTTGTATAAATTTTGTAATTTCTAGTTCAGGCAAACTGTGTGCTAATTATTTGTCGATCTTGATACACAGTCTTAAACTAAAATCCAGTAGAAGAGCTGGATTGTATAATATCATAAAATAAATGACAAGCAATTATGCGATTAATATCACCACATAAGATAAATGTATCAGTTAGTAAACATGAACCAATTGTTGGACAAAGTGATAAAACGTTTCAAGTATTAAGTTTTTAATAATATGTACTTCTAAAGTACACATTCTAAATAAATGAGTTATTAAATTTTTATAAACAACAAATTTATTTTGAGTCTTACATATCATTAAAAGCTTAATATTTAAAATTTTGTACCAATTTGTCCAACGAATTGGATCACCCACTAACTGTCCATTAACTGGTATATTTATAAATAAAACAAATCAAACTCTCGGGAAAGTCAAAAAACAAAGAACAATAAGGGCTAATGAGAGCGTTTTGCGCGGTTGTTAGTGCGAAAATAAAAATTGTTTATTTTGAAAATATAATATAAATTAGTTACGCATAAACGTTTCGGCCTGCTTCCGAGCTATCATCAGTATGTTTGAACGTATAATGTAAATTCTCACTTCTTCATGACAAGATGGTAGAGTGGCAACTCAATCTTCTTATTCAATTGGCAATGGTTGACCATTCCAGTGGCAACGAATAACAGATAAAAATCCATATAGCCATGAAAGACATGAACATAAAAATCGATTTAAGTGATTTTTGATGAACATATTCTACCCGCTTGGGGCCTAATTGTTTAGAAGTTGCAGCTTAGACAGTAAAAAGACCGCTCTAAAAAGACTGTTCTCACACCTCACTGTCTTTATGGGTTACAAGTATTCCAAGCGGACACTGTCTAGGCTGCAACCTCTAAGGCTAATTCTACAATGTGCTTTGTGTTTTCTGTTTCTTACTGTTTGTCTCTTGCCTTCTTGATCAAAAAGGCAAGAGACAAATAGAGACAGCAAGAAACAGGAAACAAAAAGCACATTGTAGAATTAGCTTAAGCGGTTAGGCCCCAAACAGGTAGGATATGTTTTTTTTGTTAAGGGCGGTTACGCCGCCCCGAACCAATAGGCACTAGTCTATACACCACTGTCTACATGACAGATTAATGATCGTGTTACATGGTAATACTTTAACGCTTAATATCTCGCTTCGCAAAGCAGTCCCGGACATTTTTCTGCTAGATTCTTTCATTTTACACAAAAACGCGTCGAATAAATCTAATTTCATTAAAATCGGAGATGAGAAAGCTCTTCTGAAGAATTACCAAATTTGCTTTTATTTGATAGTTACTATTATTGTTCTAGGGCCCAGATTGGTTAATAATACACTTTTTACAAAAAGGCTAATGAAACATTTAGCTTTTTTACGTAAAGCCTAGAATCTAGGATTTATGCAGAAAGGCTAGACGTTTCGTTAGCCTTTTTGCAGAACGTGTATCATTAACCAATAAGGCTGATGTGAGTTAGCCTTTTTGCGAAAAGTCTAAGTGCGTCAGCCTAATTGAGGAACTATCGTTGATTTCGCAAAAAGGCGCCGTTTTGCGTAAAAGCCAGCCTTTTCATGAAAAGGCTAATTTCGCAAAAAGGCTGCAACATATGTATATACTGTATATTCAGTGTATAGAATTGGCTGAAACACAACAAAAAGACTCCAAAAATCACCCGTTTTTTGGGCCCTTGATTTTGGAACTGAACTGTGTGCCATATTTTACCTTATATTGAAACATTAATTACAGAGAAGTTTGAAATTGAGGTGACAATTGTGGGCCCAAAGTTGAAGGCCCAAAAAACGGATGAAAAAACTCCTTTTTTGGGACTCTTTCATAGCGTTTTTCGTTGGCAGAACTAATGCGCACTCAGTGCACTTTAAAGCCGTTGTACAAAAATCGACATAAAGATATACGTTTAATAACAATATATAAACGAATTAAACCGTGAAATATTCGATACATTTTATTGTGCTATTTGATAAAATAAATTTTGAGATTTTATCAATTGAGATATCTCACTTTTATATTTTTTTTAGAACAGTGTACAACAGCTTTAATGTGCACTGAGTGCGCACTAGTTTTGCCAATGAAAAACGCTATCAAACAAATATTCACATTCCGATGAAATTGAAAAGAACAAAAACATTTAACAGTATATATTCGACATCGTATCGACGTTGATTTGATTAATCATTTCTCTAGCTGCGTCTACAGTTATATACTATATACAGTTTATGTAAATACAACAGATTTTTTCCTGAAAAATTAATTTGTAATTGATAAATGTATATGCTTGCATCTTCTTTACATATCTTCTATATGGGAAAGATATAAAAAAATATTTAAGATATATATAATCAAAGTTTAGATTTTTAAATCAGATGTTTATAATAATCTGTATAAAAACAAATTACTAAATTAATATTTACAGATACGCTGTAGAATGGTATACATTTTCACCGAGATTAAAGTCGTTGATAATTATAACTCTTCACAGAAGTTTAGTACCTTGCAGTTTAAGAGCTGGTAACTTATGTTCAATGTCAATTGGGACTTTTAGTACAGTAAGTACAACGTAAAATTTTTACTTGCGATGTACAAAACCAACTCGTGTATAAATTTGTATCTTGTTTAAGGTATTACGAACAGGCATATCCTATTTCACAACGTTTTTATCTTTCAAAGAATAATCAGTTCCGTACATTTTATGGCTTTTTCTTAGTTCTGCAGAACTAAAATCTTTGTAAATAGAGTGTTAATTAGAAACTATTTAAATTCCGCTTAATAAAAAGCACATTAAAAATTCACATTTGTAATTTTAACAGTCAATTCGAGCTATGAATTATTAGCGCAAAAAAAGACATCAATCAATAAAACACAGAGGGCAGAATGTGGTTCTCACTCTTATGGTTTACTTGCGTCTTTACTACGTCACGCGAGATCATTATTTCAGTGTATATGTTGCAAAGAATATGCGACAAATACTACTTGGATATATGAGAGAGAAAAAAATGTCAATTGATACTAATATGATATTATGATGGCTGATGGAAACAGCTACTTCGTACTGACGATTCCTGACATTCTGTAATTTCTGACAGCTTGGACTTAACAAACAATCGATAACACATGTAGCACGTGTTATTCGTATCATAGTTGCTAAATAAGAAACAAAATATTATATTGGTGCGTGTTTTCTATGAGAAGACAATATTAATAAATATTTCTGTCACGTTTATTATAAATCTTTGGCAGAAAGAAAAATGAGAAATTCGTTAGCAAAACTTCGTCTTATATTTGAAATAATTATTATTCATTCAAAATAATGAGAGTCAATGTTTAGACAATCATATGACTGTTTTACCACATGTGTTTTTCGGTTTATATAAATTGACAATATATGTAGATTTTGATAATCAAGACAATCAAATGGTTTTTGAAGATTGCTATTATATCAATTTGTCATAACAACCGCACTTATAGTAAGGTTGATATTTGGAGTCTCGAGTCCCGACATACGGTATATACGCTATATCTTAATGAAACTTAATTTATGAAGTATTATTTACTATATTTAAAGTAAATAAACTATTAGGTGTTAAATTTAATTCCTGCCGTTTTTTCGTCTCTAAAATTGATTTGTTTCGAAGGGAAATACCTTAATCAAAGTATTAGTAATAAAGTATTATTAATTAGTAATAAAATAGAAAATGGAGGAAATTACTTTGATTAAGGTATTCATTCATCTTCCCTTCGAAACAAATCAATTTTGGAAAACGGCAGGAATTAAATTTAACACCTAATATACCAATCACGACTGTTTATTGTTTATCAATCAATACTGTTTACTAATATGAAAAAAATGTTAGGAATCCGAAATGTTTATTTTTTATATTAAAAAAAACTTTTTGAAACACACACTTGCATTTTTGCTGTACATTCCATAGGAATGGGATACACGACTACTCTTAAGTGGGATGTACGGCTCAAGATTTATAAATGATGCTTAGAAGTAAGACATAAAATGACACAACTTATAAAATGTATTTATTGATGAATAACAACGATAAATATCTGTATATACAAAGTCTTCTTCTTCAAGTGCCATATATGCTGTCACCAGCGCGTATAGGAGTCTTCCTCTGATATACCTGCGCGCATATTGATCGTATACAAGGTATATGGAGATCTACAGTTTAAACACCGATTCCGAACGGCAATTTTTGGTAGGAAGATTTTCTGCCCCTATCTAACTCGTTGTGACAGTAACAATATCATTATATTTCTTTGTGCTACTTTTTACCATATACAAAATCTGCGTAATGACAATATAACGATATCATTAGTGTCATAACAAGTTACAGGATACAGGGGCTGAGCAAGTATAATCGGTGGTTTGCCATTGTCTTCCGAGAGAACTTACGAAAATTTTCGATTCTACTGGAGACCGAACCCAGAATCTTTAGCATGGCAGACCAATGGCGATGTCTGCTACACCACGCTCGCGCAGTTATATCTAATACATATACGAAGTAATAGATAATAATTATAATCATTTGTACAAGTTACAAGTGTTACGATATGAGGTACATATTCCATGTAATGCATTTATTGCATTTAATGAATTCAATTTATGCACTTTGTATGCTTTGGACACAAATTTCGCCCGCTAAAAATATCGTATACCCTAAATGATTAAAATATATAAGACAATAGGGAATTTTTGCAATACCGTTTATTCAGATATGGTGAACGCTAAGGTCAGGTTATCTTCTTCTTAACAACTAATTAAGAAAAGGATAACATGACTTCACCGTGTCTGAATTCACGTTATTACAAAAACTATATATTATCAAGTTGAACAAAAAGTACAAGAGCTAAACACTTGTTTTTTGCTATACATATTCCATTGCTTACTATCCTTCTAAAATGTCACCAAATAACATTAAGCCTTTTGCAATCCTTTTACAGTAATTATTTTATGTGGGTTATGATATATGACTGCGTTACTTACTACATTGACAAATCGATTCAACTGTCAATAATTTTATTAATATTAATAATAAAAAACTGAAATCATAACACAATACTAATACAACATAAAAACATATACTAGAGTGATTGTGTGCAAATTACTCTCACTCCTTCTATTTTTTCTGACTTTTGCGGCATAAATCCTCACGCGGCATAAATCCAGAGGCCAATATTTCATGTGTACAACGAAGAGATCCAAGGACCTCTCTGTCCTACAACTAATCAATAGGCTTGAAAAACCTTGTCCTCCAACACATGAAATATCGGGCTTAATGTGTGGCAGAAAACTGCACAGTTATAACCATTTTCTGCCACACACGTTCAAGTAAACTTGCACAAGCAAACTTGCGCAAGCATATTTGACAAGTTTACTTGAACATGTGTGGCTGGCCTTATCCTAGATAAGTTTTCTAAACTGTATGTACATCATTTAAATTTCTTAATTGTTATCTCAGTATAATTTTTATCAGAATATCCTATTATTACAATCAATTTCGTTGTATACAAGGCCATTAACGGCATTAATGATCATTAGGATACATTGAACTGAATTAGAAGATAGTATTCTAAAAAAATTCTATCTATCGCGAAAGATTATATTTTACACGAGTGAATATGCAATTAGTGTAATAGTGTTACACAATTTATAGAATGGCAAAAACAGCGATAATTACGAAATATGATATGTTTAAAATTATTAATGCAAAAACATATTTTTCGCAAAATTGCACAATCATGATATACTTTTTAAGTTCAATGTTTATAATAATTCCTTTGACAATGGCGTTGATATAGATATCACTTCTTAACGAATCACCTCCACGAATCTTAGTAATCGATATTGAATTTAGAGTAATTATAAATACTTTATGCCGAGTTTTTATTACTCTACTGCTATAATTTTAATGGGTATAAGCATAATGATAGGTATCGATACAATGCATTTTACATGTTCATGTAGTTTATTTTCAATTTTCGGATAAGTATATTATGCAGATAACGTATACGATAGATACTTGGATCATTTTCAGAAATACTTCATAAGAATAAACGTTTATAAGATTATATATAATTATATATAACTTTATATAATTATATGTATATCATACATATATTAAAATAAAAAATAACATCCAACGATAGAAAATTTTTAAGACATATTGAAATATATTGGTTTTGCGCTCCCTCTTTCTCTCTCTCTCTTTCTACCACGCTGTTTACTCTCATCATTGTTGGATGTTATTGTTTTAATGACATTTCGAGAGCTAAAAGTGATTTCAACTTCTTATATATTTATTTATGTGTGATATATATTTATATTTATAATTATATACAGACTATTTTTTTCCGGGCAAGTAATGGATAAAATGTAATGTTTTGTTTTAAATATACTTTTTTATATATAAAACATAATCAATAACTTGGAATAATTAATATTACGCTTAGATATTAGCATTATATGATAATTGGAAAAATACGCAAATCGTTTTTGAAACTTCTTATCATACCACCTGTATATTCATATTTATCGTTAAACTATGGAACGAGTTTTGGAACTGTAACAAGGTATGTGTGCAAAAAATATTACCGATTTACTTAATAATCATTCTTTTCAATTATTACTTTAATAAAATTATTTATTATGCTCAGACACGATATTTATACGAAGTCATGGAAAACCATTGGAATACATTTACAAGTGAATTTGAATTGAGTATTCTTAAGAATTATTCTCTTTGATCGGGAAAATTCACAATATTTTATTCGAGTGAGTATATACAAAGAATACAATGTTAGTACTGTATGTTAAAAAATATAGATAATATAATATATTATAGGACCGTACATGTGATAACACAAACTATAGAAAATCAAAGCCTTACACGGTCTAGCTGGATCTTAATGCTTGTATGATTCTTATGTGAATTTATATACTACGTATGTAGTCCCACAGAAACGCGCGCCGAAAAATTTCCGGTCTTGAAACGCTAACTCTACTAAACTACCGCAGTAATATCACGAGTTAAATTGACTAGCAATTTTAACAAATTTTTTGATGCTTATTCGCATCTTCGAAACGATCTTAATAATGATGAATAACATATTAAAATCTGTAAATAATTAATTCTTATTGCGAAAAATATTACCTCGGCCGGGAGTCGAACCCGGATCTCTTGCATACCGTGCGAGAGTCCTAAAAAAAATATAGATATAAATTTAGTAAAAAAACTTCGTAAAAAAAAGATTTCTTTTGTTGGCAGAATCAGATGTTCATATAATTTTTGTATTAAAAATATTTTAATATTTATTCATAATTTTGCATAAATTGTGTATATAAATAAAAAATATACAAAATATATAAATATATAAAATATATAATAATGTTTTTACTAAAAATTGCAGTTACATTGTACTTCATGACAGTAATATTTATAATGGTTCCATTTAAACCGATATTACTCGATATTATATTGCCTCTTAATGAATCACGACCACGGTTTTTCATATTGCCTATTGAATGGAGAGTAGATAAGGACAAGTATTTCATACCAATTCTTTGCTACAGTACGATTACAGTTGTGACAGGTATGATTATTTTGGTTAGTGTCGAAACTATATATATTACTCGTACCATTCATGCTTGTGGTTTGTTCTCGATCATAAGGTATGTACACAATTAACTTTTCTTTTGATTCTGTCCAGAAAACCGTGAATTTTATGAAAATTAATTTTTTTTTATTTCACAGTCAACAATTTGAGAAAATAATGTCAAAAGCGGATATAGAAGTTAATGAAAATACTGAACATGGATTCTACATAAACAGCATGAATGCACTGTACAAACTGGCAAGCGAACAAATGATATACGAGGAATATGTTATATGTTTGAAGAAATATCAACTTGTTTTAGAGTAAAGAATTAAAAAAAGAGTCTTTTGTAACAGTCTGCATAATACATTTGTAATATACATATGTATATACTTTTGTGATATATTAATATATCATTATTCTTTACAGGTTTGTCGATGTACTAAATTCAATGTATCGAATAGTGGCATTAATATCATTGTTATTTGCTGTTGTAATTATAAGTCTGGTTGGAATTAAAGTAAATATTATAAGCTACTATTTATATTATTATTATAAGCTATTATATCTTTTATTTTTTATAGAAGGAGAAAATAATTACAACTACTATATTAATAAACGTTAAAGTATTAACAAATATTAAGAATTAAAAACATTTATAATATATTAAATTTTTTATATTGTAGATTATATACATATTTGATCAATTTGAGGAGCTATTAAAATATACTGTTGTAATCATAGGCTCATTATTGCAGCTCATGATCCTATGTTATCTTGGTCAAAAATTGTTAGATGAAAGTCAAAATGTGTTCTACCAAATGTAAGAATTTTACTATTTAACTTGCGTTTGATATTTATCATTAATGTTGATAAAAGTTCCAGATATAAAATGTTAGTTGTCACAAGTATATTCAGGGCTGCACACATTTTAGATATATTGTACTTGTATTAGAAATATAGTTTTTATATTTTGTATTTCAAGTACTAAGATTGACAGTATTTTGTATTTCAAATACTTTAATGATGTATTTTGCCTAGCCCTGCATATATTTTTATGCATATTTTAAATAATTGTATGATTTTTCCTATTTAAAAAGTTCTGAATATATTTTGTTTATAAATTTATTGTATTTCAAAATAAATATAAAGTTTTATTTTTTGTTTCCTTGAGAAGTTAATTTGTAATTGTTACATATATTTACATGCAATTTAACGGAAAGATATAATAAAAGGTATACATATGCATATATATATGTATATATAAAATATATGTAATATATAGAAAATACATACGAATATTATATTTTCTTATAATAAGATATATTTCTAAAAATCTTATGTAACCTTAAAGTTTTATTATTTCCACAGATATGCTGTGAAATGGTATACATTCTCACCGAGATTAAAATCGCTGTTGATTACTACTCTTCACAGAAGTTTTATACCTTGTGGTTTAACAGCTGGTAACTTATTTTCATTATCAATGGCGACTTTTGCTGCAGTAAGTACAAAAATTTTAAAATTCTCTTGCAAAGAAAACAATTACGTATACATCCGTATTTGATTTAAGGTAGTACAAATGGGCATATCCTACTTCACAACATTCTTATCACTCAAAAATTAGTTAGTTCTGTACATTTTATAGAATTTTCTTAGTCTTGATATAATCTTTGCATATTTTTTAGCAATCATGTTAATTGAAGATTACTTAAATTCTATTTAAAAAAAAGCACTTTAAAAAAGCCTTTTAAAACATTTGTGACATTTGAGATTTTATCGATCACAATTCGTTTTAACTATTATAAGCATAATAAAAAAAACATTTGATCGTAAAACGATAAGACAAGACGCAGGATGCGTTCTCACTTTCATGACAAAGTTGAGAACGTTATTTCATGAAAACGCGTTATCGTTATTGTTTCTAAAAAGTAACTCATTACTGTTAGTTACAAAATAATAATTCGTTATTTTTTGTTACTTTTTTGTATATGTGAGAAAGCCACTATCAATATACACTCCACTGTTGCAATCAGTTCCGTTATTTATACGAAACCGTGAATTATTATTGAGATATATTCACAAATGAATTTTCTAATTAATTTGTTCTTTTGATCGTTATAATTTAAAAAATTTTCTATATTATAGAAAATTTATAATATTTTATTCGAGTACGCAATTAGTGTTACACAATTTTTGAAAGAATGGCGATAGTAAAAATAGTGAAAATTACGAAATATGATACGTTTAAGGTTATTAATGCAGAAAACATGTTTTTCACGAAATTGCACAGTCATGACGTACTTTAAGTTCAATGTTTATATGTAGTAATCTCTTTGACAGTAACGTTGCTACATATTGTATCGCTTTTTAACGAGTCGCGTTCACGAATTCTAGCGATGTTGAATTTAAAACAGATACAAACAAGTATTTTGTGCCAATTTTTTATTACACTATAATTATGACGAATAATCGTTATAAGTGCTGATATAATACATTTCACGTGTACTCATGTACGTATTCTTGTTGGATATAACGCATACGATATACATTTTGATAAATTTTTGGATCATTTTAAGAAATATTTCATAAGAATCGTAAGTATTTAGCAGTGAGTAAAATGTTGATACAACATAAGCAAAAACGCGAATGTGACTTAAACAAAAAGCATTGAATTCTGTCGAAAGAATAATATATCAGTAATATATTATGTGTTAATTTAAGAAAATATTAGCTTGTGTTAAACACTTTACTTTAGTAAGTCGTTTTTCAAAGCCATTTTTCTCAAGACTTATACAGGCCGGGTGTCCGGTAAGTTTTGATAAAGCACTCGTGTGTAGGTAGAGCGGACTAAACTGAGTCGAAAAGTTCTCTAGAGAGGACCATTTTACAATTTTCGCGATATGAACGAGATATGCATAATGAACGAAATATTAATTTCTAAAGATTGGCGGGTAAAATCGATACATAAGATAATTTTAAGATTTATTTTAGAGAGTTCTTTTATGAAATGTCTTAAAAATGTTTCTTAAGGGGATCCTAAAGTGAAGCTTGAACTCTGACGAAGTCGCGCCACGCATCGACATGTTTTTATATACTATCACACCAATATCTCACGTAACCTATGATACATGCAGTCGCACATTCGTGTCAATTTTCGTATAACAAATTCATTGCAATGAAGCGTCTAAGTCTAATTCGAAGAACTAGATGTTATTTATTCCTGCAAACTACGTGTTTGTGAATGATTATTTCGTAAGTACAGGTTGCAAAACTTTCGTCTCAAGCAAATGTTGTCACAACTTGACAGCTTGAGATGCCATGTTACACTAAGAAATGGTAAAAAATATATCAATTTTGAAATTTTTGATCTTTCTCGGCATAAACTTTTTACCTCACAAACACGTATTAATGCGTATACTTTAATCTTGGAAAAGGATTTTCGAATCTGTGAAGGAGAAAAAAGTATTTGTTATACAAAAATTACATGATTTAGTCGGTAATGCAGACAGCTTTAGAATCCTCTTAAAGAACGTTTAAAGGTATTAAAGTTGTTTTATGCGTCAATTTTAGATATTCTGCTCATTGGATAACTAAAAAAAAATTGCGAAAATTGCAAAATGTGTGGTAGAGGACTTTTCGACTTAATTTAGTTCGCTGTATCTATACACAAGCGTTTTGTCAAAATTTACCGAACACCTCGTATCACATTATGTATCACATAATATAATGCAATAAATTACTATCAGATGATTTAATTTGCTCATTGAGATTTTTAGGTTTGTCGACGCATCAAACGGTGTATTCTTCTTACAGTATCATTGATTGGTACAACTTAATTCAAAAGTCCGATTGAAGTTCGAGTAAGAATTAAATAATTTAAATAGTAACAGGACATAGAACCAATATTACAACAAACAATTTTAATTAAAATAATAACATTACAAACGTTTCGACTCCGATCGGGTCATTTTCATTGCAAAACAACTTTATCTTAGAAATCCGGTCACATTAGTAAAATCTTACAAAATATATAATAAAAATAAATATAACTTATCATAATGTCGCTAGCATATAATGTCGTATCATGTTAGTATACGAATCAGGCAATG
>NW_017298619.1:1023603-1032377 GCF_001594075.2 Trachymyrmex cornetzi | reverse complement strand
AACATGAATTTCAATTGGTTACAACTGGTTTTTTATATTCATCTGATAAGGTAAAATAATTTTCTGTTACATCTTTTGAAGGTTGTTTTACATATTACATAATTTTTCCTAGATATGTTCGTATTTGCAAGTTAAACTTGAATTTCAATTGGACAATTTACACTTTTTACATTGAACGACATGATTATTCTCACGACGTCAAGATATGTTATTATTAATTTATTCGTTTCTTGGAGGTTTTACATAAATGCAACCGGTATTTAAAACTTTGTATTATTTACTCTTTTTAGGTTATTGACAAGATTGTTCTTTAATTATTAGGAAATGTTACAATTAATTTTTTATGATAATACTATGCTAGCGACATTATGATAAGTTATATTTATTTTTATTAAATATTTTGTAAGATTTTACTAATGTGACCGGATTTCTAAGATAAAGTTGTTTTGCATTGAAAATGACCCTATCGGAGTTGAAACGTTTGTAATGTTATTATTTTAATTAAAATTGTTCATTGTAATATTGGTTCTATGCCCTGTTATTATTTATATTGTTTTATACATATTGAGCCTTATAATTACTTTATTTTAAATTAAATAATTATTTTTAAAAAATAAATAGTCCCATCAAATACCAATTAACAGTAATATAACTGTTAATTGACGTTTACTGGGACGTCGTTTTAATAAATTTCTGATAAAACAAATGTTATTGAATTTTGCGTAAAGTATAATATTACATATAAAAAAATATTCTAATAAAAAACTGTATTATATTATTATGCTGATTTTTTGAAAATATTTTTGATGTATTACAGATCGTTTATGCGTTAGATCAACTTGACAAAATCAGATTTACGTTTACAATTATGGGAGTACTGCAACTGATGATCCTGTGTTTATTCTCGTAAGAAATTAATAGACACAAAACCCAGAATGCATTTCAAGCGTGTAATAATTATTCTATATCCTTAAATATATTTATATATTACATACACATTTACAAATGCGCACTTCAATGTACAGAGTATCCGGCGAGACTCTAGCAATAATTCACAGAAAGGTAGATGAAACTAAATTGAGTCGAAAAGTCCTCTACCATTTTGCAATTTTCGCAATAGGCACACGGTATAATTTTGTTAAAACATTATTTCAGATAATAAATTAATACTAATTTCAATAAATTTTTTTTAGGCTTTAATTATGCATGTGTTAATATTCTTCTGCCCATAAATAAGAAAAAATTTTAAAGTAAAATTCATCAAAATCTTAACGTCTATTATGAAATTTTCTTTCAAATACTTTAAGGAATACTTATTCCCATTGAAATATTAAAATTATTACTAATTGTAATATAACTATTTACAGAAGTATTATGTCACGTAGTTACAGATAATTTATTTCTAAACAGTGTCTTAAGATCGCAATGTGAATACATAATAAGTAACGAAAAGGTCTTATCAGTCTGAATTGGATGCTAATACTTAAATATTTCAGTGTGAATTTGTATATATATATCCAATTCTACTGTGCGTCGTAATCATTTTCAGTCTTTAAACGGAACATTTTTAATCTTAAACCAAACTGGAATAGTAATATCACGAATTAAATTATCAAGCAATTTAATAATATTGATGCTAATAAGCATCCTAAAAAGCTGTATAATATTATAATTTAATGCTAATTAACATCTTAAAAAGCTGTAAATAATTTATTGCGAAACATATTATTTCAGCCACGATTGGAGTTGAACCTCTCTACATTTCGAGACGGATGTCTTAACCATTTCGACTAGTGTTGTGAAGTTGTGGTGATATTTTGTCACAATAACTAGTATATATAAATAAAATTGTTTAAAGACTGAAAAAATAATTTGGTCGCGCAGTTGTAGAATTGCATACCTATGTAGCTCAGACCGATAAGGCCTTTTCATTACTTATTGTAAATTATTTCCGTTATCAACGTTGATTTATGGCGCGATAAATAAGTACGAGATTTCGTTAATTTATATGCGGTTTATAGAAAATGATTTATATGTTTTTGTACTCGATTTAAAGTTGTACGAACATGTCTTATTTTACAACATTTCTGCGGTTTAAAGATTAATTTATTCGAATTTTAAGTCGAAAACAACTTTAGATTAACTTTAAGACCATTATTCTTTAAAGATAATTTTATTCATGTTTATATGTATTTCTCATGCATAAATATATTTATCTAAAAATTTACAAGACATACCTGATTTCCTGGTATCACACCGCCCCAAAATGCCACGTCTACAAATGTTTTCGCATACGCTTCCCTTGCTTTAACTTTGAGATTATCCAAAGTGGTAGTGGGCGGAATAGAATTTCTATACATGAGAAAGATTGGTATGTGAGATAGATATAGTATGTGTTTGAAAGTAATTTTATCGTTCAGACAATCGTTATAAAAATATAAATTTTTACAAAGGCATATCTGCGATTGTAGTAACACCGCCAGCCGCGGCCGCTTGTGTAGCGGTGTGAAATCCTTCCCATTCGGTTCTTCCGGGCTCATTTACGTGCACGTGAGAGTCTACTATTCCAGGCATTAGCACTAATGAGCCGTAATCATTAAACACAATGCCGGGATATTTCTGAAATGCACGTCGATTCGCATTCCGTCCCCTGTCTCAAATAATTTATACGGGGCTTACCTGTGGTAAATATCGTACAACATCTTCACTAGTGTCGTACAATATTTCCTGTATTTTTTCATCTATTACAACTAATGTAGCCGGTTGAATACTATTCATGAAGACTGTTCTTTGAGATATAAAAGCACAAATTCGGGAATCTTCTTGAAATTGCATGTTTGAACGTGCACCGTCAAGTGCCATTAAGTAGTAACTGTGAACTGTGAGTGCAATGCGTAATTCGTATCTATAAATACGTACTTGTAGCAGTGCCGCCGCTGACGTACAAGGCGCCTTTGTGCAAAGGGAATTTTATTGCCTCTCTTTAACATTTTTATTTATCATTTTTAAATAAGCGATACGTTTTTAAACAATTGTTTAAATATCTTTAGAAAAAACGTAATTTTTTATTTTTCTAGGATATTTATTATGTTTTATTATGACTTTTTATCTATTAGAAAGGAAATGTGAAAAGTGAAAATTGTTATCCTTGCATAAAAGTTAATAGAGCAATTTTTCATTTTTTACTTTTTCCGCTTTAAGGAAATTATTACATGATCGGTATCCTGATGCTACAATAGCTTGATATGGCTTTATATGTACTAAACTCATTTTAATAGCATTGGGTAACAAACAACTATCCGATTCGACCAATGGCTTCACACTTTGTGATATAGTTTCTCTAAATTGACGTACAGTGCCCATTTTGAAAAAAATTAAATCTAATAGAAGCAAGCACACGTAATTGGTATTCGGAATAAAAAATTGATTTTTTAAAAAGGCGGTCCCTTTGTTAATGCGCCTTTGTGCAGTGCACAATTTGGACACCTTGAGCCAGCTCTGGTTCGTAATTTAGAATAGAGTACCTTATCAAGTGGTAGAGTACACAGATATACACAAAAATACAATGCCTTATCAAACCGCAGAGTACATAGAGATGTGTATAAAAATATAATGTCATTGAGATGTGACATTGTATTATAAGCATATAATAAACATAATATAGTATTATAAATAAATATTAATATTAGTAAAATATTAATAAATAGATGTTTAATTGTAAAAATAACATCGTTTCTTCTCAAGCTGCACGAGTATTTTTTGATTGTAACCGACTTGAATATGTATTTACTAATACTCAGCTTGCATTAGAAAGTATTGAGAAATAAAAAAATTCGAGTGATTGCTTTTCATTAATATTATTCTTATATTCTCGATTATTTGTCGTGTTACGCGACATCAGCGTGTACGTGTCACTCCGAAGAGGTGCACGAAATTATAGTCTACAAATAGCCTCTAGTTTTTGAGACACTAATAATGTGATCCGCGCTGTGACGATGAACTGACATCCTGTAATTTTATAATTCTACAGTTGTTCCAACTCATGTCGAAATCGATCGATATACTGTGGCTTTTTATACCGCGCTCCCTCATTTCTGTTACAGCTCTCAGACAAGTAGAAACGAATTATGCTAGTAAATATTCTTCAAGAGTATAATGTCAATAGAATATTTTTGTCGTGCTTGGGTCTTTGGCCATTCCAACGTAAGCTCACGAGACGTTTGTTACCAATGTTCTGTTTTATACTTGAAATAAGTTACTTACCATTCGAGGTAATACGGCCATTGTATTTTATTTTCTCAGTACGTTCAATTAATTAAAATGTCTCTTCCCTTATGGAAGAAGACACTGAAAATTTTCAGTGTTTTTTCGAAATTTTCAGTGTCTCTTTCCATAAGGGTCATGCGAAAACTATCACTTTTTTTATATATCTGACAAATTGTAAAATTAATTTATCCGTAGATATTAACATTGTACATTCATAGATACAGTGGACAAATAATTTTTGAAAGTCTATATCAAATGGTTGTAACAATGGCTTTTCTCATAAAGTTTTTAAATCAGATTTGGAACCGCAACAAGGTAAGTAATCAAAACCGTTTGAATTATATTATAGACGTTATAGATATTTATAACACAGATATTTTCACTTCCTTCATTAATATTTAAATAATATTTCTTATACACATACGAGGTACCCAAAAGTTCCAAAATTTGTCTATAAATAAAAGTATACTATAACTATATATTCTTATGTACCATCATCATTTTCAAAGTAGTTCCTTTAGAGCGTACACGTCAATTTCAGTACTTCAATCACGAATGGAATACAATCAAGTCAATGAAAATATTTTTTAATGAGTAAGTTTAAAACTGCTTCGATTTGAATCTTTTCTGCAGAGTGGTAAAATGTCTGTCTTTAACTTAATTTTTATCTTGAGGAAGAGAAAGAAATCACGAGGAATGGCTATATAGAGAAGATTTAAGGTACCCGGAAAAAGATTGAAATAGATTGAAATAGATTCATTTGGTCATTGCTGAATCCAAATTTTTGATTTTTTTAATCCATTTCAATCTATTCAATGTTTGAATCTATTTTAATCCATGACTTGGAATTGAAACTACGGGATTCCTATTCCTTTCAATCAAAAAAAAGTTTTACAGAAAAAATAAGCCACGCAATTCGTTTTAATCCATGACGTGGGATTGAATCTACAGAACTTGTATTTCTTTCAATCAAAAAAAGTTTTACGGAGAAAATAAACCATGCAATTAATTTTAATCCATGACGTGGGATTGAATCTACAGAATTTGTATTCCTTTTAATTGAAAAAAAGTTTTGCGGAAAAAATAAGCCATGCAATAGGAATAGGATCCAACACATGAATAGAAAATGATTCAATTCCTTTCTGTCCATATGGATAGAAAATTATTCAATTTTACCACATTCAATTCCTTTCTATCCATATGCATGAATCAAGAATTTTGATTCAAATAAATTAAAATAGATTAAAAATTTTCAATTTATTTCAATCCCTTTTCGGATACTGAGTAGTAAACTGGAAGGGAATGTAAATTTCACAGGGAATGTTAAACTCACTCATTGAAAAAAGATTTTTAAAAGGCATTTTATTCGTGACATAAATGTTGGGATCAGTGTTTTAGGAGTACGTTCTTAAGAGGACTTCTTAAGAAAAGATGGTAGTCCATAAAATTCAAGATTAGTATATTTTTATTTATAAACCAATTTTATATAGAGGAAACCGGGGCACCATTGGTCACGGGGTACCATAGGTCATTGATTGTTAAACATAATCTAGAATGTGTGTGTTTAAATTAATACTACTGGTACAATACGACTTCGTTGCCCATACTTTTTATCTAGGTGGCAGTGATTAAATTCCATTGTATCGAAAAGCATCGATCATTAATGGTTTTCGTAGTGCAATAGTAACTTTTTAATCGCATAAAAATGTTTTAATATTGTTTTTGTAGTAGAAGATACATGTATGAAGATAAGGTGCAAGTTTCTACGCATCTTTTCTCAACTTACTACGTTACAAGTAATAATCTAACATTTATTTTTTATAGTTTTCTATTAAATGTATAATTAAATGTATAATTGGGGTACCATGAGTCATACATTAAGGTCATTAAGTATTCATAATGAAATAGAACAATACAGAAAATATATATACTAAAAGGGCAGTTTATACTTCTAAGCAATTAATTTTATTTTATCGTAATAAATTTTTTATCTTATATTGATGGTTACTTCTCATTTGTTTTCTTATAACTTTCTATTTTAAATAATAATAATTATTTAATAATTATTAGTTGTGATTATATTTTATTGTATTAGTGACTATGCTAAGAATGTATAAGTTAATTAAAAATACTTTTCAACTTTTATCACCGTTATTTCTTGCCTACTATTTTGTGTGACTTATGGTACCCTGAGTATGAGACACCATGGGTCATTTCTTAAAAAATATGTTTTTATTTTTTTCTTAAAAATTAATAAATATTTACTAAATATACTTATTAAATTTTAAAATATGCATTATGCTTTAATTATAAAAAAAAAATGATACAAAAATTTGTATATTTAGATGCACTTTTAAGAGTTTGAATTTTTGTGACTCATGGTGCCCCGGTCTCCCCTATCATCTGGATCTTTGAAATGGATGATTATAATATATCACCTGGATCTTTGAAATGTTTTTTACAAACAGTTTCGTCGTTTATATGAAATCATGGAAAATCATTGGAATATATTTACAAACGATTTGGAAGTTCGAATTTTGAAAAGTTACTCTCATATATCGCAGAAATTTACACTATCTTACTCGAGTAAGTAGGTTATATTAGAGAAAAAAAGAATAATAACGAATGCCGATTTTAGTGCAGAAGAATATTATTGAAAGGACAATGCGTATTTCACAAATTTGCAGTATTAATGTACATCATGATGTCGATGTTTATAACGATACCGTCATTAGGACCGATGCTTCTCGATGTCGTATTACCTCTTAATAAATCGCGCCTACGAAATATCGCAATATATACCGAATACGGAATAGATCAAGACAAATATTTTGTACCGATATTTTTGTACACTTCTATTATGATCACGGTGGGTATAACTATTATGGTAGCTGTTGATACCATGCATATAGCATGTACCTCACACGCATGCAGCTTATTTCAACTTATTGGGTAAGTGTGGGAGAGTAAAACGTTCACGATACATTTTCACAAAATATCGTGGTATTGCAGTCAACAGATTGAAAATATAATATCAAATGTACCTATTGGCGATGAAGTCAACCAAATCAGACATTGTACAAATACAGAATATAAAATGTTTAGTGAGGAAATAATATATCGGGAATATATCATCTGTTTAAAGAAACATCAACTTGCTTTAGAGTAAAGGACCTTTCTTTATGTGATTTTTTCGATAGCATTTTTTTACGCCAAATTATTATATTAAATAGCACTCAATAAAAGCATAAATCCAATTAAATAAGAGAAATCCTATAATTTTGATCAAAACGGATCTTTTTAGTGCTTCAATTAGAGATGTTTCAAAATACGCATCGATAAATTGAAATATCGAAACATGGCCATTTGATTTTCAATATTTTACATCGAAACTTTGAGTCTCAGATATTATTATAATAAAATTAAGTAGGAACGTGCGCATCCGCATTTGCAAAAGTAGATGATTTTTGAAAATGAGAAGTTGATCGTCTGAACTATGATGTTTTCGGCCGCTCTGACAATATATAAAGTGCATATATATCGAGTGCTTTCCATTTAGTGATACAAATTAACACAAGTGTGTATCTTTGTTACTCATTGAATACTAACAATAAGAAAGATAGAAGAATATAGATGCTCGTGTCGACTTGTGCCACCAAATGGAAAGCATCTGTATTAATGTAGGTTTGTTCGTGTCACATGTTCCAACATGCTTCATGTACCTACCATAACTTCTACTTATTCCAATGAGCTAATTGTAGTGAGTAGGAGCTATGCTAGGAGCATATTGAAACATGTTGGAGTATGTGACGCGACAAATCCAGTATTACATATGTGTGCATCAAGTGCTCGGTGTAAACGAGAGCCATATTGGTAGACAGAAAAAATTGCGACACTTTTTTTGTGTGAATTTAAGAACGCGCATTTAAGTTTTGAAATTGACGGCATAATACGTCTAAAAGATATATAAAAATCCTGGGAGTCCAGAGGGGGAGACAAGAGTGGGCATTTGTCCTTTCTTGGGTGACAATTTCTAATATAATTTCTCTTTTTCGATTTATATTTACTTTGTCGCGGTGACAAAGCTTTTAATGCCTAAAGATGTATACATTTGTAATTATATATGTTATACAGGGTGTTTGAAAATTATCGGCTAATCGATCACGAGCAGGTAGAACGGACCGAATCGAAAAATCTTATACCATTTTGTAGGTTGCGCAATAGTTAACGAGATATTAACGTTTAAAGGGCGTGGGGATGGCCTGCTAGGTGTGCCGTTTGAATCGTTTGAGGACGTTTAGTGGCAGTTCCCACTCCCAGCGGCCCGCGCGCCGTGCGATCGGTGGGGACGGTAGCATTGTATATTCGGCAGCAGTAGGTCGGCCGGACGCGATCTTATTCGACGCTATCTTTAAACGTTAATATCTCGTTAACTATTGCGCAACCTACAAAATGGTATAAGATTTTTCGATTCAATTCGGTCCGTTCTACCTTCTCGTGATCGATTA
>NW_017298619.1:997918-1015711 GCF_001594075.2 Trachymyrmex cornetzi | reverse complement strand
TCGAGTCAATTAATTTAGTGGTAGAGAGTTTGTTAATTCTTTTTTGTACTTCTCTAAAAATTAACTCAATTGGATAACCATTTTTTAAAAGAGTTTCGATACAAAATTCTAAATTTTTTTGATGAAATTCGGGATTCGAGAAAAAATTAAATTATTTAAACAAGTGCATCTATAAAAATCATGGAATAATCAACAAATAATAATTCTATTAACAGTATAGATATATACTTGTCTCATAAGACTTCCGCTTTTCTAATATGATAATAGATTAATGACATATAATTTACATTATATTTTTTGTACATTTGTAATCCAAGTATAATTTAATAAATCTCGGCTTTAACTACCTCTGACCAATTGTCTACGTTCCCCAATCACACACATAAGTGTATTTAAAATATTATAATTTTTTTACTGTTTTATCATTAGGGGAAGTGGGATCACTCGAAGACCATAAACCTCTAGTTGGGCGCAAATTTCATTAACGCGACTCTGGTAAGAATCAGTGCAGGCTACCGAATTCGCTATACCTAATATTGGTATTAATACAAATTGGATATAGTATTGAATCTATTTCTAATCGATACATCCGGTAAAAAATTTTTCATACATGAATATGTATAAATATGTATAAACATACATAAACACGCATAAATATTAATAAACATGTACAATTATATATGAAATATGCCCATACATGTTCATACATCCTTCTTTCTTTTATATTACTTTTTAGTGTAATAGAAATAATAATAGTAATGTGAAAATATTATAAAAATAATAAAAATGGTAATTTTCGCATTATTGAAACGCAATCATGAATAGAACTAGAGAGTATATATATTGATATAGTAATATCACGTACATATTAAATTGACAAATAATTTAATACTATTGATGCTAATAAGCATCTTATGAGAATATTAATAATTTGATATTAATAAAAAACTCAAAGACTCTTGCCAATAATTTAATTATTATGAAAAATGTTATATCAGTTGGGATTCGAACCAGAATCTTCTATTTCTAATTCTATTCATGATTGCTTCATCAAAACTGAAAAAGATTTCAGTTTTGCAATTTGCAATTTGCAGAATTGGATATGTACATAAATTTATACCAAAATATTTAAGTATTAAGATCTACTTTGACCGAAACAAGGATTTCTCTAATCTAATTAGATTTATTCTCATCAGTCCAATTTTGTTTTATACCAGTAAACAAACTGATGTTATTTATCGTCATTTTGATATCATTTTGACGTTCAAAATATTATTTTGTTAAAATCATGTTGTTAAAATAACGATAAATAACGTCAGCTTGTTTGCTGAGATAATTGTTAATAAAAGCACATGCACATAATTAATTAAGTAAACTTATCGTTATTAGATATGTCGATATATTGAATGATACGCACAAGATTGTCGGAATTAGCTTTTTATTACTCATTGCTGCAGTTTTTAGTTTACTTGGAGTTCGAGTAAGTATCGTTCTTAAATAATCGACTTTCCAATAATTGGCATCGATATATTAAATTAAAAAATTTCGTAAATTTTTCGTGCAAATATGATTGTATTTCAGATAGCGCATGGATGTATAATATCTTTGATGTATTATAGATTGTCTATGTGTTAGACCAATTAGAAGAACTGATTAGATTTACATTTATAATCATGGGGGCGTTATTACAGTTGATGATCGTATGTTATTCCGGCCAGAAATTAATGGATGAAAGTCAGAATATATTTCATCGAACGTAATAATTATTTTATATTTTCTCAAACATCCGTTATTTTAAATATCTTTATTCAAAATCTGCAAATTGATTTTAAATTATTTTATAACTGTAATTCAAATTATTTTTTAATAGTAAACTATACATGAAGTATGCAAAGTGCAAGTATATATAAAATTTTGGATATATTATAAAAAGTGTTACACGAGATTTTATTTAATAGTTTGATTTTTTTAATTTACGATACTTTGTAGAATTTGCGTGACATATGTTGATAAAAATCTAAATCAAAATTAATTTTTTTAAATGTATACTTTCAGATATGCAGCGGAATGGTACAAATTTTCACCAAGACTAAAATCATTGCTAATCATAACTCTTTATAGAAGTATCGTGCCGTGTAAACTGACAGCAGGGAATTTGTTTTCATTGTCAATGGCAGTCTTCGTTTCGGTAAGTACGAGACAATCTGGAAAAATAATTTATAATATACAGAAAATGATTCATATGCTTCTAAATGTTTTAAGGTGATACGAACGGGTGTATCTTACTTCACGGCATTGTTATCGTTTAAAAATTAATTAGTTTAATGCTAATTCTTTACTGATACGTCTTCGATTCAATAAACTGTAGACAAAAATTCCAAGATTAGCATTGTTTATATATTGTACAATACTTTGTGTAAGATGATGAGTATAAAGTATTTAATTGAAAGAAGAAAGTTTGCCAAGTACTTATATTTTTATTTAACAGAATCACATTTATTATTAAATATACAACTCATATAATATCAGCCGATACGACTACAATCATTATCACAGCATTTTGCAGGTAGACATTCGTAATGTCAGTCTCTTAACGAAATAACTTAAAGAAAATTGTTAATTATTGTAGTAACATTATACAGTTGACTTTCGTGCTTTCGGACGCAATTAACTAACTTTTTGATGTTCGTGTAGATTGATTTACACAAGAATATATTTTTAAATAAAAACATTTGTTAAATCCCACAATGCTATTAAGTTAAACCATATTCCAAGCTGTTAGCGTACCATATCTAACAGGACATGGTTATAAAGCTGCACAATATCGTTATTGTTAACTAATTCTCTACTTTTTTACTTAACATTTCTTTAACGTTAAAGTATAACGTTCATATCTAAATAGATACGTTCTGAATAAGAAATGCAAATATTTGAATAGCAATATAATTTAATAATTATTCTGCAAAGTTTAACTTCATTTGTCTCATTTTTTCTGAAATAGGATATATTAATTAAATGTAAAAGAAATACATGAAAACAAAAATAAATACGGACTACTGTTATGACTCTGAGATCTTGTTTAGAGAGTTTAATTTTAATATTATATATAGATATATATATTATATATAATGCGAAATGTTTTTATTTATAAAAAGATATATTAGAAAAAAATGTTACTAATATTATCCATTAGAAAGTAATTGATTGATATCACATTAGAGTTCAGTTATTATAATATACCCCTCTGCGTACAAAATATTATCGAAAGCACATTAGATGCTAACCAAAATACAAGAAAATTTTAGAATATGAAATATTTTAATGTAAATTTTTTAATATTTAGATGTAAATTTTTAATTTAATAAATTCAGAAAATTTTGGAAATTATATCTAATAGAAAATTTTGTAACTTTTGATAATTCATTATGTTTTTAAAAGCGAAATTAATAATATTATTAAGGACCAAACATAATGACAATAATTTCATTCATCAGTGGACTTCGTTAATTTATCGAGGCAATCGTACGACTTTGCTTGAGTGACATATCTGCAACATAGAAAAATTTTCGTTAATATTTCATATCATCATTAATTAACAACGGCACTGAAAGCAAAAAGCAAAGATTATAGTCAGTAATTGTTAATAGAGCAAAGCAAAAACTAACCATGTTAATAACTAAATATTAATTTAAACTGCATGGTTTGCGTGACACAACCGTTTATGCGTTGGATCTCTTCGAGCAACGTGAAGTATCAAGTTTCCGGCTTTGGCGCTTTTGAACATCTGTAATGCCTTGGCGTGCGTCAGCCCATCCAACGAGGAGCCATTGATCGCTAAAATTTCGTCTCCCACTCTCAGAGTACCTTAAACATTACAGGTAAACCACTGCAAATTTTCTCCCGTATGTGTCGTCAAAAAAGATACAACGTATTTCCTTTGTGTACTTTTATATACACTGTTAGAAATGTTCTTAAATTTCATTAACTTTTAATGTACATTGGTGAATGAAGTTTAATTTCTCTGTAACTGAAAGGACTATTAATGCGCATGTTAATGAGATTTACGTTTAACTGAAAAATTAAGTGTAATGAAATTTAATATACTTTTTATTTACGGATATAAATGACATTTAATTAATCGTAATTGAAATAACTATTAATGTACATATTAATTAAATTTAATGTACTTTTACATTTACGAATATTAATAATATTTTAATTAAGCCTAACACTATTAACGCTTAACGTTTAATACGTTTACATTTCTTAACGTAAATTACATTTCTTAACGTAAATTACTTTTCAGTTACAGATCTCATACTTTTCATTAACGTGTAAATTAATTTCTATAATAGTGTGTTCATTAATTTCAATACACACGTTCATCACATTTAAGACTACTGTAACTTAGTTTTTATTTACATCATTCATTACATTTAATTTCGTGCATAACCACATGCTTCCTTTACATGTTAATTAAAATTCATTAAGAAATTTCTAACAGTGTACCGAGTAATCAAGAATGGATTAAAATAGATTAAAATTTTTATGCGTATTTTAAGTCCATTAAATCCAATTAAGTAAAAAAAGAACTTTTTTAGTTTTACTCTCTTTTTATCTTATTTTTTTCTTTAATCTTATTTATTTAAATCTCATTCCGTTCTATTGAATCCAATTGAATAAAAAAAGAACTTTTTTTATTCAATTGGATTCAACTGAATTCAAATAAATAAAAAAAGTTCTTTTTTTAAAAAACTGCATCTCTTATTCAGAATTTTTAATTGAACAGTATATACAATGTGACAGAAAAAGTTAATATTATTTTTACATTGAGAAAGACATAGAAATGTGCTTCATGCAATTCCTATAAACGAATAAAATTCGGATTGAAAAGGATTTAGTTTAACATTCGCGAATACGATTAATTTCTGAAAATCTGAATTCATTTCAATTTATTTCAATCCATTCTCGGTTATTTGGTATGCATTAATTTCATATTCTAAAATAAACCGTTTTAATGTTTCGCAAGAAATACGATACCTTCTTCTGCAGCTTGTCCACCAGGCATAATATCCTTCACAAAAATACCCATGCGTCCTTTATTGCTATCAACGCCGCCAACAATGGAGAAGCCCAATTTCTTCGGCGCTCCTTTTTCCAATGTGATCGTCAACAGATCAATGGATAAACTGGACCCTCGTCGAACAGTGGACGTTTCAGAGTTTCGTTTTCTCATGACCTGGAACTTCTTCATACCTGTCATCTTTTGGAGACTAACAGTCGCGTCGTCAACGGCGCGAGGAATTTCAACGTTCGTCCGAGATCCAGCATCGTCAGAGGAAACTAACGATTCAGTTCTTTTGTTTTTCAAAATCCACGCGTCAGGATCGCTTCGCGTTCGCGTCAAAGCGTTGCCCCACGTGTCACCGATTTCTTCACCGAAGGCCGAATTCGGTTCTCTCGCGATTTGCAGTTCAACAATACCAACGCAACTCCGCAAAGCGTTTCGCGCCTCCGCCATCGACATACCGCGTATCCTACGTCCGCAGACTCGGACGATTTCATCGCCGATGCGGAATTGCTTCGATTTAGCAGCTTCGCCGTTGGGATCCATTTTGGCGATCACGTAGAATGGCCTAGCCGCCTCGCACCGTTCGACCGAAATACCGAGACCCGCCGTGTGGTTCACCGTCAACTTCATCGTTTTCAATTCACGTCGTATTAGGATTTTATTAGCGGCAGTAACAGGTTTAATAATGGAAGTGATAGGAACCGACGACATACAGATTGTCGTTTTCTTCGCCACGTTCCTCGTTGCGTCAAGTGTATCAAGTTCTAAAGTGGAATGCGATCTCTTTGGACTGTAGTATCGTAAAGGGTTAGTCATTGCATCAGTTAAGGGATGGAGTTTGTTAGCCGGAGGGCTATCTTTGCATGGAGACGCAGCATGCTCTAAGAGGTGTAATACACTTGGACTTGAACATTTTCTATTTTTGAACTTTTTGTCTTTCAGTAAATTCTGAAATTTAGCCATCTGAGATACGTTAACATGACTTTTTGGCGTTACACAAAGTTTTCTCTCATTGAAATCGGTTTTCATTTTAGCATCATCAATACCATACGCATCAACATCGTCACATTGCAGTGTAACGTCGAGATCTTTACGGTATGTCACCTGGAGTTTTGTTAAATCTTCGCCGGTCAAAGCAGAAGTCGCAGATGCTGCTTTCATTAGATCCTTGCAAGATTTTGGCAAGAGATCTGGTTCCGTTTTAGAATAAATTCTCGTTAAATCCGGCTGGTTTTCTAGAAAATCGGCAAAAGTATCTTTATCACAGCTGTCCGTATCGTTATCCTCTTCTGACATTAACGTAGTAGATTGGGTTGTGGTCGAATCATTGAAGGAAGGATTGCTCACCGCGGCATCGATAGCGGCATCAGTGACATTGACTTTCTCGATCTTCGAGGTGCATGTTTCTGAAGAACGTGGTTCGGTTACTGTATCTGTGTTTTTTTTCCTCGAGATATCACTGATTGGCGATAAGTCAATGCCGCGATAATCGTACGACGTTATTGAAAAACTACGCGGCTTCAATGAGGAAGGCACCGTCGATTTTTCACTGTCCGGCGAATCCGCACCAGTTCGCGTACTATCCGAATCGTAACCACTTTCATCGCAACCTATGCGCAGGTTGCTCAGTAAATCTTCCAAACCAGTCAACGAGCCGGAACATAATCCCTGGGAATAGGAATTTCCTTTAACTTCGTTGACACCAACGTTATTGGTAGATTGGTGATCAGGCGTTTGCGTCGGAATCCTACGTTTTATTTCTCCCGAAGATTTCAGATTTACGCTCGTACCAACATTCTCCAATGTTTCTCGTGTGAATGTGTCATCCTGACGTGTTTTCAAGCTCTCATGATTTTTGAGTATGTAATCTAAGACCCGCTGTTGCTCTTGAAGATCTTGTATGCTACGACTCAGCTGTAATTTCTTTTGACGAAGAAACATTTCCCGATCGATTTCAACGAATTCGCGATCATTGAAATTCTCTCGACAAATTCTTCGAAACGGAAGCTTTCTGATCGCTCCTTCGCTGAGAGTTTTCTCCATCGGACAATGGCTGACATTGATGACAGCATCCTCCTCTTGTATCGTCGCGCTTCTCGAAGCGCTTTTGCCATTAACAGAGTGATCGCCGCTAGTCCTAAAGAGATTTCTTAAAGATTCTACTCTGGGAATTCTTTTTGGCCTTGAGAATTCGCTATTCCCCTAAAAATGTTGATTATTCGAAATATCTTTCGAAACGAAAATTTTATTTCATACGTCAAAAGAAGGATTAGAAGTGGAAACGCGCTTTTAAAATTCGATTTGTTGCTAAAAGTAGTTTTCATGTCCATAGAGTAAACTCGAGTAAGATGGCCATAAGGAAAAGATGGCCACAAACTTTTAGAATGACTAAAAAATGTTCTATTCAGTAATTATTAAAGAATAATTACAGTCTATACGCGGCCATTTTTTCCGTATAGACATAATACCCGAGTTTACTCTATGAAAAATTTCAAATCCTTTAGGCATCTCTTTAGTTTTTTTTTTAAATTAACAATAAATATAAAAATGTTTAAGTTATTGGCTCGATTAATTGGCAGAATTTTAGGTAAAGGTTAAATATTTCGTATTCTGGGATCAATTTTTTTCTACTGCGTGGACGGTATAAATGCAGTTCGGATTAATGCGAACCCTGGCTGCCAGTATATTAGTCAATGCCATCGTCGACTGCATTGTCGAAATAGAATCGTGGTGATGCAAACGCATTAATCCAAAGTATATTTATATCACGCATGATTGAAAAAAATTCAATTAGTTCTGAAACGTTTGTAATACTTAACTATTTTTCTCTTTTTCTCAAAATCTATCATCCTGCCCAATGAATAATTTAGATAACTTCAAAATTTTTATATTTATTGTTAAAAAATTAACTAAGGGTACTTGAAGCTAGAGTTTGGAATTCTCAATATGGATACAAAATACTATCTTCTGCAATAAATAGTGTCCAAAAGCGCGTTTTCATTTTTGGTCTTCTTAACTGAAACTAATCAGCGTAATGCGTTAAGTTACTGTTGTGTTACATTTTTATTCTCGTTTGAAATTTCATCGTAGCCGCTTTTCCGATGTGGACTCCACCGTCGTCGTCGTCGCGATACCGAAAGCAACTCGGAGCTGTCCGACCTCTTCATTTGATCCCATCGTCGACCCATCTTTCGTCCCCACGTTGAGATTCCTTTAGGGACGGGGCCAAAGCGAGAGCAAAGGTGTAATCGATTTTAAGATGTCAAAAATTAACCTCAACACACTTTGTTATTAAATATTACAGATAAGCGAAGGAATACAAATATTTTTTTTTATTGGCTGGATGCTGCGCGAAGTGTATATGCACATTGCTGTGATGTTATATGATACCTTATTATATTCTTACCTTTACGAGTCAGAATAGAGGAATCCATCGATTCTTTTTGCGTGTCGGTATCTTCTTTTGGAAGAATATCGTCCAATTTGTCGCCCGTTTTCGATTTTTCTTCCGATCTCTCGGATGTATTGCTTTCGGCATTATTCGTAGCCGTAACGTCTTGAGATATAGGTACAGCCGAGACGAGCTGTGGGCTCGTATCGGTCGTATAACGTTTGAATAGACGCATCGCAAAAATGTGCTGTAAATAAAATTAAATACTTATTATAACATAAGATTTGTTCTTTTTAGTTGAACTTGCACGATTTATCTTTTCTATAGTTTTAAAAAAACCGCTTTTTTCAAGTTGTTGGAAAAAAACCGGAATAATTCCCGTTTTTTTTCCGAAAAATTGGTTTTTCTGGAAAAATTGCTGTTTTTGCAATATATATATATATCATGCTATTTAATTTTTAATGTCCTTCATCAAATTAATGTGATCTTCCCGTTTTTTTTCCGAAAAATTGGTTTTTCTGGAAAAATTGCTGTTTTTGCAATATATATATATCATGCTATTTAATTTTTAATGTCCTTCATCAAATTAATGTGATCCAGGAAGTTATGTAATCTTATTTTTGTTAAAATTTTTATCTTTCCTTCTATTTTTATAGTAAAATCTAATCTAATCTCCCTATGGTGTATAGCAAAGCATTAAGTACACGACTGCGCATTGTACTGCACAAGTGGTTACTATAGATACATCACAATAGGTTAGATCGGTTAGATTCAAAAATTTATAATTCTTTTCATTCTAAAGACTTTATGTGATTCGTCTTAATCTGCACATTACAAAATGTGTTAGATTTTGTTTAAATTAGATATAAGATTACAATTAATTCTTATATTATATAATATTATTAAAATAAGATACTTCGTTTAAGTATTGAAATTAACTTTGTATTGAACTTTTATATTTACGTTTACAATACTACGTCACTTGATGTGAAATTTATTTATTATTAAACGAACTAATTTAGAAACAAATGTAATCTTAACAACTAGTCTGAAGAGTAATTTAAGTTAATACATTAACAGTGTATGTTTCGTATGTTCTATTGAATGTATATTATGGGACCTTAATTCTGTTAACTTATCTAAATTATCCCGCTGTGTACCCTATACGCAATTATTTTCTTTACAAAAAGAATCGAGAGTAAACGTGATAGATTTTACGAGCACGCGTGAATTTTTCCAAAATAAATTTTTCTACCCTTGGGAAAAAACCGAAAGAATCCGCGGAAAAATTGGAAAAATTCGGTTTTTTTTCGATCCTTTAAAATTATAATCTTTTCTCTTTTTCTCTCCACGTGGAAGAAAAAAAAAGAGAAAAGTGAAAAGTGAACGGTGTAAGTCCATCTTATTGTTAGAAAGAACCATACCACATGTGTGTATATGATCGAAAAATGTTTCAAACAGACAGAAATAATAATGAATTTCTCACAGTTAATAATTACGTATTTCTAACAGTTGTATAATTATTGTTTTCCTTCCTTTTTTCTTTAGAGTATCCCATTCATATCAAGTACTCATAATGTTGAAAATTAAATCAAGAGAAATACATAAAATTTAAAGATCCTACGGTATCGGCTACGGTAATTTCTACGGAACACCCTGTACGTATAAAGTAAGAAAAGCAAAGAAAAGAGAGAAACGTGGAAGGGAAAGGTGGAGGCTTCACGAGACAGCCTCGGACTTCCTTGAAAGGTTTGTCGTCGGGTGACGTCAGCCCTCGTCCACAAAACGGTCGCCATCGCATATGTACAATACATCTGTCACTCGCTCATATGTGTGTTCTGCGTTTTTGAGTAAAAAAGGAGCAAAATGAACCGCGAGAAGAGCATCGCAGGTAAGTAATCGGACAATGAACCCGTTTACACATTCTCTTCTTCCTATTCCTTGTTTTTTCACATTCCGTTAGCACCGCGTTCCCTTTTCCACGTGATTTGTTCTATCAAAGTTGCTCATGACTATCGAATGGATGTAATTATATTAACATATTTTAATATCATATAACGGAAGGTCCAGTGATAAAAAATGAATAACAATATTGACGATGACGTTTAGCAATTTATAAAATTCTGAACGAGCAATAGACATTTGAAAAACACGTTATCGTACTATTATCGCGCTATTGTTTAAGAGAGAATACGTCTGCATAAACTGAAACTTTAGCCGAGAGCATTGGTCGAGAGTATCTGGAAGAGACTAGGTAACGGTTGCTATCTTCAGTACGATTTACACGATTGCAAATTCACCGAGTATGTACAGCGAGAATCTACTCATCTATCTGGTTTTGTGACCAATCGAACAGAACTCTTTGCTCTGAACAAATTAATATGTTGTATCTGTTTACAATTGTAAAAATACAAGCTAAACTTTCAATTACACTAGTTCACAAAAATACATTTTTTTTATTATTTTGAAGTAAAGGTGTTGAAAACGATGCCACAAGTTAAATTTCACTGACATGTTATGTTTCCGAAATAATTGAAATTTAACTAAAAAAATGGCTTTCTTTGATATTTTTTTTAAAGGTTATAACGTCTTGAAATTCTGATCAGAAGAGTATCAACAATCATAAATGTATTATTCACCTTCTACAAAATATTTTTTTTATTTCATTTTTATTCCATGTTATAAAGGATTCAAACACAGAATTTTTCTAATTGTAAGATAGTAAATTTTCCGTCTATGATAATAAAATCATTATACTTACAATTTCTAGTTTGTGACTATTGATGTAATTTATCGTTATAGATTCCGCTAAATGTACATATACGTATGAGAGAGAGAGAGAGAGAGAGAGAGAGAGTGTGTGTGTGTGTGTGTGTGTGTGTGCACAGAGTGCAAATAATAACAGTGTCTAATTTTCATTGCCATCTCGAATGTCTAAAAAAACGTGTTTCCAAAAAAATGTTTCAGACAAAAGTTGTATGGCATATGACTGTATATGTGTATCGATAGCCATTGGAAATTGTAGATATATGACTTTATTGTGTCATAAGCGGAAAATTGCTATCTTGAAAAACTGTACTTAAATCCTTCATTAACATGACTAAAGAGTAAGATATTGAAATAAAAAAATGCATTTTATAGAGGGAATAAACAAATACATTCATGATTTTTAATCGGAATTTCAAGATAACGTTAACTTTCTTTAGAAATAAATGTCAAATATCATTTTTAAAAAGCCATTTTTTGGATATTTAACTTCAATTATCTTGGACCTGACGGGGCTAGTTTTTGTGGCACCGTTTTAAGCATTCAAAAATCTATAAGAAACACCAAGTTCAATTCGAAAAGTAATTTTTTACTGTAAACTAATTTTAAGTTATGCAAATAAATAAAATCATCATCGTTTTTAGTCGATTTTATTTTATTATAATTCTCATAAATAAGACCATTTTATGTTTTTTTTCACAATTTTATTTATACGAAAGTATTACATCGAACTGTTACCGAATAACAGCGACTCGAAGCTGTTAGCATAGCGGAGCCAAAGCGAAGTCCTAATTTGGACTTGGATTACGACACAGTCTTTTCATTTTCCGATGAATTCATGACTACCAGATATGGAAGGTAAAATTAACGCTCTCGCACAAATATGTTTTATTAATAAATGCAAAACAATCTGATACTCTATAACAGAAACTGGCCATTGTAAATATACATTTTCAATGCAAACGATTTAACGGTTTTCCATCGCAGAATGAATTGAAAATTTATGTTTTTTGCTTAAATACGAGATTTATATAAAGTCAGTTATATACAAACGTATAAATAGAAATAGAAAGAGAGATGCGGGTGTCTGATAATGTTCTTTGCAGGACTCGCGCTTTCACGTCTGCACTGTTAGGCACACCTGACTCTCAACCAGCCATGGGAACCTGCCATGCCTTTCGGGAAGCGCTGTATGCACCAGGGAGCAGATGTCCATTGTCCTTGCGAACGAGGGACAATAACTACCCATCACCCTCATCATTTCATCGATTATACGTGTAGCTCTACATAATAACGAGAGACCGCTAACTATAACTTTTTTTATGTACGATTAGAAGTCGGTTTAAAATCCGGTTCTCAATATGGCTCGACTATGTTCCTGATTCTGAAAAATACAAGTTCGATTCGACAGGTCGGTCGAACGAAATCGGTGTCACGCACCAACGGCAAAATGTGGCAAATATCTCGGTCGTTCGACAGATCTCTTTCTCTCTTTTCTCTCCTCTCCGAAAATTGCCGTATCCCTCCCATATTTTTTTTACTCTTCACCAAACGACGTCCCGTAGAAAGTAAAACTATCGGCCCCGAAACCGCATGTCCTCGAACACACCGGTCTGGCATACATTCGCTTTACGAATAACGCAGACAGATCTTTTTCTGAATAGCTTATGAATTTGATAAAAAATGTGATCGATCGATAATTACAGCCAAAGAAGTTCAGTCTAGAGTCAACTTATTTCATAAAACAGAGGCAAATGCTTTTGTAATACAGCCACTTTTAATGCATACATATTGTTATGCAACCAATAAGAAATAGGAATTAAAGACCCATAACGATCGAAGCTGGATCTTTGATGCTTAAATAATTCAATGTGAATTTTTTAGTCATTTTGAACTACGCGCCGAAATTTTACAGATTTAAAAACGCAGCTAAACTACTTAAATAATATCACATTAAATTTTGATGCTCAATAGGCATTTATTAAAGAAATGTTCTCACATACATGGTTTAATAAGATTCTTATTGTTCATATTGTTATGTATTTTTCAACATTATTTAAATTATAAGTGAGGAAAAATTCGATTCGAGAATCCGGTGGGCAAAATTCAACTTCTCCTCGCGACGCATGAAAATGATGGGTTGATATAAGTGCATATAATCATGAGTACTGGTGGAGGGTAAAAACGCACCTGCACGCCCTTATGAGGGGTAGAAAACTCATTTGAAAGCGCTATTATTTTCCCAATTCAAATTTTATAGAGTAGTGCATTAATATAATACATATTCATGAGATATCATAAATGTAGGTGACTTGGGACAAGTGTAGGTGACTTGGGACAGCGTGTATTTTTGTTAAATTCAATCATAGAATCCATCCACGAGTCTCTAAAGGAAGTTTAAAACTTAAACTTAACTTCCGTTAAAGAGACTCATGGATGGATTCCATGATTGAATTTAACAAAAATATATGCTGTCCCAAGTCACCTACACTTGTCCCAAGCCACCTACGTTTACGGTATCAGATAAAATTTGTAGACGTTCTCTATACGCGTCAATCCTTATGCAAGAATTCTTATGAATACTTATACTTCTTAATATCGCATTTCCCGATTGTCTGTCAAAGCATTAAAAGGGGCGTGTTTAATCCAGCAGAATAAAGCGGGCGTACTACATAACTGTAATGCATCTCGCGCATCGCTTACGATCTTATACCGTTATCTTGAAATAGGTGAGTTCGCAATGCATACATAGCACGCTGCGTACATCTGACAGTTAATTATGTTGTTTGTATTAACACTGTCGATACGATCGAACGAAATGGGTTACGCGTGACTTGCGATATTAAAGCTCGCTGCAAATGATGCTGGATGCTACTTGAAAAAATATTTCTGATAGATTTTACTGTGTTTATTATGTATGATTGGAATGTTATCACATTGACGTATACTTAGAATGTAACGCTTCGATTTGAGGATATTTATTATTTGCCAATATGTAGTATTCAGGACTGGGCACATTTCAAATATTTGTATTTGAAATATAGTATTTGAAATACAATTTGTATTTTGTATTTTAGCGAAGTACATAAAAGTATTTTGTATTTTGTATTTCAGATCGAAAGATTAAAAGTATTTTGTATTTTGTAATTCAAATACTAAGATTGATAATATTTTGTATACTTGAATGAGAGAGATGTATTTTGCCCAGTCCTGGTAATAATTCAATATAACATGCAATGAAACGATATCAACGATATAGTGCACAGCGTATGATGTTAGTAACGCGATTTATTCTATAGATGTACTTAACGTATGCACTCGACATACCGTGAACATCAAGATATCGCCGCTTCTTGGTCACGGATCATTGCCACAGTGAAAGGGTTAACGTTATTCGCTCAAGTATTATGAGAAAAATATAATGATACATCGTTAATAATATATATATGTCTAGAATGACCTAGAAAACCTTGATCTTCATCAATAATATACTGACGCAAATAATAATAATAATTAGAAGAAATTGCTTACTTATTTATCGCACGATGTTTAACTAAGAAGAATACTAGCATATTAAAATTTACGCATCACGACCATCGTAACTCGATACTAATCTTTTAATATGTCAATGTATTTTTTTAAAGATAAATATTTATCCCTCTGCAAAATGGAATAAATCCAGAGACAGTAAATAAAAAGTTTGTAGGTATTATTTGCGACTGCAAACTCCGACTTTAATTTATTTTACTCAAGAATTGAATTAAATGAATATTAAAATTAAAGATGAGATTACAAAAAGATTTCAGCATGTTTCTTTGTACAATAGTTATATGAATTAAAAAACAATGCTCCAAATTTTTACACCTTCTAACAATTGTCTAGTGTAATTTGTAATTTGGATAGGCAGACAAGAGGATTGCGAGAATAACAGAAATATTTTGACTTAACTCTTAGATGAGTTATATTTGTTTCCGCAACCAATGTTCAGTAATTTGTATTACAGGGAGAGGATAATTTAGTACTTATATATATATATATATACCGTACGCGAGATTAATGTGTTGGAGCTCTAAATTATGCGGAACTGACTGTGTACATGACGTTTGTATACGTCAACGTCCTCTAAGGAAACATGTGTTGATATCTAGGCATTAAGTACAGCTAAATGTAAACTAAAGAGGAGCAGACAAAGCGTTCCAATGTTCTACTAATAAGCAATCAATTTTCCAAATTACATTCCGAGAAATTAAACAACTATAAAAGTTATTTAATAATTCGGAATAATTAAATAACTTTTATAGTTATTTAATATAAAGTGAAAAAAGCTTTGTTAGTCAACTTAGCATGACATTATCTATTGAAAAGATATATTGAGAAGCGAAGAAGGGTGTGTGTGTGTGTGTGTGTGTGTGTGTGTGTGTGTGTGTGTGTGTGTGTGTGGTTATTAATTACAAATGACATGAAGACGATGATGAGAAGAAGAAACAAAGATATCGTGATGGAGACTTACCTTCGATCAAAGAACATTAATGTTCTTCGACTGCGCGAACATGGTCCCGCGGATGAAATGGTGCGTCATCGGCTCCGATCCGATCTCGATTTTAATCTTAATTTTACCGCGCGCCCGTGAACCCGGAAACGCGCTGATAAGCGATAAAACGGTCAACGAGACCCTGCTATACGGCCGTATCACACGCTCTGCTTTAGAGGCAACTCGCAAGCAACTGGAGGAACGATGCACCGATATATCTGCCACCGGTCGACGAGAGGGAAGAAGCCCCGCTCACTCGGCCCGTTCACGAACGTTCACCGGCAGGGCTCGCTCGAAACTGCCGGTATCACAAGAACACCGATTGCCCGTGGCGCTACCTGCACGGGGATACAATCCCTTTACCTTTCCCACTCTCTTTATTCGTGTCTCTGTTTCTTCCCTTTAATAATTATATTAATAATAATAATAATAATAATTCTATAATAAAAATAATATCAATTATAGTAGAACTACTCCTGCCTTTTTTTTCCCAACATTGTGTTCCGTTAATTTGCAACCAATTTTGATACAGTTGATAATAGCTCTATGGCCGCGCGTTTAATGGAAATGAAAGAAGAAAAGTTTCGGCTACCTAAAATATTGAAACAGCGAGCACTCCCTAGTAGAAATGTGCAGTTTTCCTAGACATCTATCCAGTTAATATCTAATATTACTATATTCTCATTAATTGTGCTAATAGTGAGTAGAAAATGGACAAGAACTTGGTAGAGTTTTATTCCGTCAATTTCACGAGTTGGCTTGCTTATTAATCAATTTAATATCCATTACTTGTTGTATTTCTATTCAGTAAATGAATTCAGATTTTACGCAACTTTTGTATGCAGTAACCGCAAACAAAGTGTTACATCCTGATTGGGATCCTAAATAGTTTTCCTTCTCAGTTACTAGACAGAAGTTGGCGTAACTGTTTAGTAACTGCTCAAAAAATGCATGAAATTTCTACCAGAGACTACAATGTATACTAAATCCGGATGCGGAAAAAAGTGCTGGTGATGCTATTTTCAGTAAAATTATCGCGTATCGCGCGACTTCGTGCAAAGAAGTCGGGCAAGTGTGAGAAGAACCTGTGGGGAGAGAAACAGGTTCTACATTCATTCACATCTCTCACCGAGGCCTTGAGCCGAGCAAAAAGCGCTCTCTCTACGCGATTCCTACCATAGACTCATCTTGTAATCCACCATGGCTACTGGTGAGCTGGGAAAATGAGCGAACGGTGGAGGGTGTCTATCGATACAACTGCAAAAATCTGGTTTCTCTTGTTACAGAAAAAAATTTGATCGCAACAGCGAATCGAACACCCCAGTACATTTTGTGTCATCTAAAAGCGTTAATCTAAAAACGTAGACCGCGAAACCCTGGCGCTTAAGAAACACCTCGATGTGACCCACGACTTTCTCACATGTGATCAAGCAGGCGATAAATTAATACTACAAACATGGATATACACTATATGTATACCTTAATGTCGTGTATAATATACACCGTTGATTTATGGAGACGGCCAAAAAAGTGCTGATCTCTTGCATACGGTAAGCCGATTTGGAAGACTCCTTTTGAGAGGCATTCCTTTTAAAAGTCTTCCCGAAAGCAATACATATACATAAAAACAAAAAGTCGCTCTTTTCGTTTGCCATATCGCTTTCTTACTTAACAAATGTCACAACTCAAAAATGTTATTTTCGAATTGTATACATGAATGAGTTAAGTAAACCAATTATCAACAGCGAATTAATTTACCTTTATAAAAAATCATCAAAATCGTCACAATTCAAAAAGTGTGACTTTTAAAAAATTATCACAACTCTAAAAGAATAGTTTTTTAAGGATTGTAAAATAAGGACGACAAAAATAACATTTCATCATTCTTTAGGAATATATTCTTCTTACACCGTCGTGAAGTTAGCCCCCCAACATTAAAAAAAATTAAGTTTCTATAGCTCATTCGATTGCTCATCGTTTGCACATGTATGCACATTTCGAATTTTCGTTTGCACACTTTCAGTTTAAAAGTTA
>NW_017298619.1:995146-996936 GCF_001594075.2 Trachymyrmex cornetzi | reverse complement strand
AACGAAAATTCGAAATGTGCATACATGTGCAAACGATGAGCAATCGAATGAGCTATAGAAACTTAATTTTTTTTAATGTTGGGGGGCTAACTTCACGACGGTTCTTCTTACCGATATTCTTTGTCAATAATTTTCTGTCAAGGTAAAAAAAATTTTTCTCTTTCCTGGGAAACTTAATTTTTTTAGTCGTGTCAGTTTTAAAATAAGGAAGCGATATATTAAAGCCAAGTTTACTTACAGGAAGAGCGTATGCATATCAGATCCTACGGAGCGATTCTCTCGAGTGAAATTAACAATAGTATCGGACATGGCGAGTTACGTGGGCTATCTGCTTGAATAAATTAAAATCGACATCGGAAAGGAAAAAATCCACGCCGACGTTGACGCCGACTTATTTAGCAATCGGCAAACGATAAGCAGTGTAAAACCCGTATCTCTATAAAGTAACCGTTCCCCCTACTGTAATATCCTGGAGCAATCATTATATCCTGCTGTTACACGCGGTTGTTGTTCTCATCGACTCAATCAGAAAGCTAATTAAATGTACCGTCGCGCCGTGCAATTAAGGAAAATGAGCGACCCTCGGAGACACAAATAGTTAAAATGGACAACGACAAATGAAGGTTATCGTTCGCAAAACGATCGCAACGGATTCATAATAACTTCATAACTAAATGCATTTTTGAATAGCATAGTACCTTAATGGTCGCCTGTATCTTTATCACAAAAATATTATATTTATCCTGCATGTAAAACTGATATTTTTATGATTAACACTAATCTAGTCTAAATGTTCGTTTATTTTTTATTTTTCGCTTTGATTTTCTTTATAAAAAAAAATATTGCCAATGCTTTCCATTTTAATACAATATATTAATTGCGCATTCTGTTTTGATTTTTAAACTTACAATTATTTTTTATATTATGTAATCATACGTGACTCACTAACGTATAGATAGTAAGTGTAACTCATAAATATGGATGTATCTACATATAAGAATATTCGTATAAGAATATTCGTGAGTCATATGCCTTGTGGACGGTAAACGTTTCAAAGATAATTAGAATTTCCAGATGGCACTCATTTGTACTTCGCTTGCACTCATTAGAACTGTTTGGAAAAGATTATGTTTCAATATTTCGATTGTGTCGAGTCTAAAACAGGACGTGATATTTATGCGTGTGTACCATCGTTCAATCGATTACCGGTCATTCCATTAGTGTTTTCCGAGTGCTCGACTGAACGATTACTTCAAGGAATAACTGTAACGGACTTTTGCTAACCCTTGACTGGGGGCCGTCCCCAACGAACTTCCATTCGCTCTTGACGATGCCCACGGTAGTCATTTTACGGACCAGTGACTCTTCGAATTATTCAGCCGACGAAGATCTTGATGACACAACCATCTTATGTAAATAATCAATTAGTTATATGATAAGTAGTAAATAAGCAAGTTCAGTTTTCAGTTAATCACAAAATTTACACATATAATACGTTCTTACGTAATGTTCTATATACAAAAGCTGCGAAGGAAATAAGTTAATAAGATCTACATTTTTGTCTGCCTTACTTCCTACCTCATATGCTCCACTAATTTAACATTTTGCCGAGTGTTCCGGCAAAGTTCTTAACCGCAGGAAGTCGACGCGCGCGGATGACATGTGCTCGAGTTAATTAAAAGCCTCGTTCGAACTTGGCACGCGCCTTCGAGGGGCGTCTTCAGGCACCCTGGGAGCAGAGAAATAAGTTCACAAACCGTGAAAATTTAATGTTCTTTACGGGGGGGGGG